>NC_079211.1:21499624-21594624 GCF_029633865.1 Lampris incognitus | reverse complement strand
CTCAAGAGCCTCTGGTGTAAAGATCCATCCAGGCAGTGGTTTGGGCATAAAGAATGAATAGTGTTGTTGTGATGTGTGTGTGTGTGTGTGTGTGTGTGTGTGTCTGTGTGTGTGCGCGCGCGCGCCTGTGTGTCAGGGGGTTGTTCCAAAGGAGCTGCTTGTGTGGCAACAGAGATCACACAGTTAATATTCAAAGGGCTAGGTCTGCTGGAAAGGAGCCACTATATAGGGATTGACAAAGCACAGCGCACAAACAAAGATCTGTCCCCAAATGGGCTGTGTGTGTGTGTAGCAAGGAGAGCAGTGAACGGCTGGGCTTTGCTAGGGTGGTTATGTATGGGGTCTGCAGTGACTTATTAAAGCAGGGCCTCTTGCTCCTCCACCCCCCCAAACCCGACATCATGTTCTCCTCCTGATGTCTCTCTGGCTTTTATTATCATGTTAGGTGTAACAAGCCACAGAAGTGTATTTAGGTTGAGGTAGCAGGGAGTATGTTGATCCTTTTTGTTGTGCTTTCTTACACATTTGTGAAGTATTGCATTTGCCAAACAGATATATAATGACTATTATCTTTTTTATTGTAACTGTATTGCATGATATAATGCTTCCTAACAAGTTATTTTAGGGGGGAAAACAGCTTTCTTTGTTTTTATCTCCATTTGTCTCAGCCAGATTTCTATGCGCCTCATGTTGAGTTAAATCCTTGCAAATTCCCTTCTACATCACCACACAAACTCACCATGCACAGGCACTCACCACGTACACATGCTGTTGCTTCAACGTGCTAAACCTAATTATTCTCCTTTCCCACCCCCGATTCTCTGTGCCAACCAGTGATGTCACCCACTGGGAGACAGTGGGGTCGCTGGCCCAGTGCCCAGGGCATCCATGCTAAGCAAAGGGATAGGAAAAGAGAGGAGAGGGCAGGAGAAGGAAAGAGAATAGAGGGGGAGAGTCGAGAAAAGCGGAGGGGAAGAGTGGAAAACGAAAGCATGGCAGAGTTAAGGAAAGTTGGGACGGGTTTGGGGGGGGTTCTGGTGGTCTAGTGGTCCTTGTGTGGGCACTGTGGGGATTAAGCAGCCAGCCCTGCCACTGGACCCACAGAACCTAACGTCCTCCTTTTTCTCTTCCTGTCCCTGCTCTGATGGAGCCAGCGCATTTACGGCTTGAAAGGAAAACACGGAGGAGTTGTGAGGGCCAGGTCTCCGGGGGACAGCCTCGGAGATTAACCTATAGCTGCCGCTCTCTCCCCTTCATTCTCACTTGCATTCAGCGGGCCACTGCTGAGACGTATTCATCCTCACTAAACTGTTGCATAACAATGTGGCCTGTCTTTTTCCAGAGGCCCCGTAGCTGCTGCTTAAACAAGCCACCCATGGGCCCCTGCGCCTGAATCCTTGTCCAGGATTCTCCTCTCATCATAAGCCCTTGGAAGCCAAGGCTACTGAGAGACATGTGAAGCACAATATCAATGAGTGGCCAATAGCAAAGGTCGATGTAAGGTGCCGCAGCACTGCTGCATGCAAGTCGTCTAGAACCGTTTGTCCACTGACCAGCGAGCATGATGTAATTGTAATAAAGGCAGTTATTAGCGTTTGCGAAATTATTATGTAACTTGAGGCAAATTAGGGGGAAAAAAAGAAAATAAAGAGGGAAATTGCTTAATGTAGGTCAGATAAATAGGAGGGCATACTCAGTCTGTGTGGTTACTCTGCTGCCAGGGAAATCACGCACAATCCCCTCTCTTCCTTCCTCTGCCTCTCTCTGACACAAGGAGAACTGGCATGTTTGGCAAAGGGAGAAAAGAGGGAGAACAAAGGGATGAGTGACCGATGCAGAGTTGTGATGGCCAGCTGAGTTATTTGGTCAAAACCCAGTAAAATGGAAGGACAGGCTGTTGCTAGGCTGTGCTGTGAGGAGGAGAGAGCACTCCGGCTGAGCTCATTGAAAAGAAACGGGCTTCTGTTTACTCACACAGATATACCACTTTGGAAGCATTGCAATCACCACCAATTAGTATTATTGCCCACTATAATCTCCCATCACTCGCTTTGAGCCTGCAGCCACTCAACCTGTTGAGAGGACCTACAAAGAGCCTTGGAAAAGAACCTAAATGGTCAGCAGTCCGAGACTATTTTCTCAAAGTTGCCAGCAATATTAGGGTGTTGCAGCAGGTAAACTTACCAATTTGAGCTGGTGGGGGTAGGAAAATGGACTGCATTCATATATCGCTTTACTCCAAAGTGCTTTACAATTAATGCCACGCCTATATTTGCCCATGCACACACTCGCTCATACACCATGCAAGGTTAACAACTGGCTCATCAGCAGCAGTTCAGGGTTAGGCGTCTTGCACAAGGGACACCTCGACATTTCTGCATGGAGGAACCGAGGATTGAATCAACAACCCTCCAGTTACCAGATGACCCGCTCTGCCTCCCGAGCCACCGCCGCCTGGAAACACTGGAAGTGCAGAGAAAGCAAATACGCAAAGATTTCACAACTGCAAAAATTCAAAATTGCACCCGTAGTCATGCATTGGTTAACATGGGATGTATATGCTATGATTCTGTCCTAATTTTACACAGCAAACGATCCTCTCCCGTCGGCAGTTAGTGTTTTCCACCCGCACAGCGGACATTCCTCTGGGTTTTTGTGGACCTGTTTGTGCAGCCTATGCTCCTCAAATCTCGGTGGAAAATATCAAAGTGGTCCAGATAAAATAATGTCTAACCAAAGGTCTAACCAATGATGCTGGTCTAACAGCCACTTTGTCCTTGACGTACCTCAGCACAGCACACTCTCCAACACATGAGAAGCCTATAACCCTCACTTGGACGTCTGCAACCCCTACTTCTCTTCCTTAAAATTATACATGCCTAATAATTACAAATATATAAGTGATTTAAGTAGTGCAAGGAATGGAAAATGGCAATTGTCAAATATAATACTCCACATTAAAAACACCAGTTTTCCCCATTTATGCCCAATTCAGAATCTGCATATTGCATCTTCTATGCTTCCATTAGCACCCAAATACTGGCTTTCTGTATGTCTTTGTTTCGATCTCAAATTGTTCAACTGAACTCTTAACACAAGGGTTTGAGTGTAACGACTGAGTTCTAAATACACTAAGATTACTTGATACGTTTTCTTAATACTGTGATGAGAACATTGAAAAAAACCCCAAAAAACACGAATCTCACAGATTGGGGTCTTGCTTGTCAAGACGCCACTGTGACTCAAAATAATAAGAAAAAAAAATCACAGTTTGTGACTTTAAATTCAACACATACCATGTGGAGAGCAGTTATATCCAGAGAAGGCTAGATAAACAGATCTATGCATCTCTGCTTACACCCCCATGTGGATATTCTGCAAGCCTCTGGCTCTGTGTTGTGAAAACTCAGGACGAGTGCTAAGGAAAATATATAGACTAAGAGGATCAGCCAGGGCCTGCTCCAACGGGGAGTCGGAAAATAAAGAGACAAGAGCAAGCGATAGAAGAAGAGAGCGAGAGACAGAGACTTAGAGCGGTAGAGAGAGAGAGAGAAGAAGAAGAAGAAGAAGAAGAGAGACAGAGACAGAGGGCGAGAGTGTTAAAGGTGCCCTCTTAGTGCGTATGTTGAATCCCTGGAGGCCAATGTCTTGTTTGAAGAGCCCTGGGGTCAGGGTCAAAGGTGACAGGTTAGGCTTGGAGGTTATCTCTGGTTGCTTAAGGTGAGGTGCAATTGCGTGAGTAGATAGGCACTTATACAGTCAAATGGATTAACCTAGTGAGCACTGGTATTCAGGGGTTAAAAACAGAAAGCGAGCTACAGACAGTTAACATACTTGCTCACACACACACACACACACACACACACACACACACACACACACACACACACACACACACACACACACACACACACACATTGAAACATTTATAAATGCATGTGCACACAAACTGCAACACGTGTACTCAGACACACGGTGAATTGTAGTCCGGTTGCTCTGGGTGTGGTCATATGTGGAGCTGGGGTGTGTAAAGAAGAGGAAGTCAGTGGGGAGCAGAGGTGTTGAACCCTATCATCCTGTTGTTAGTGGTCACACCTGACTGTTGTTTCAGGAACGCAGGGAGCATAAAGAGTTGACAGGAGGTGGTTTGTTTGTCTATTGAAAGCAATTAAATCCAGTGCATAGTGGGATCTTGTCACTGTTATTTATGCGAAAGGTAGGATCTGGAAATCACTTCATTTTCAGTTAGAGCCTGGCTAGCACATGTGCAACCACTGACTAGACACAGACTTGTACAGACGCACACACGTGAGCACGCCAACATATGTGCGCACACACACACACACACACACACACACACACACACACACACACACACACACACACACACACACACACCGATGTGACTGATAATGGCAGAGCTCGTCTTTGACACTTCCTTTACACAACATGCTAGGGTATGATCTACAATGCATTCTTAATTGTCTTCCAACTGTGACCTGCAGTTAAGGAGGTATGGAAGGGGAAGGGGAAAAGGGGGCAGAGCGGGGGGGAGGGGGTGAGGAAGGCAATGTCGATTGGATGAATGAAGCTTTAGCTTGGCTCCACGCCCTTGATGACTTCATTCCAAAACACAAGACATGCATGTATTTGCAAATCATACCTCAGCCTTCCTCAAAAATTAAACAAGTTAACATTAAACCTTTGCAACTGTAAAAAAACAAACAAAAAACTACTGATTGAATAACTATGACCTTTAGCTTCTGTATTTCTCATCAGCATTATCTATCAGCTGGCTAGGATTTACTAGCAACTGCCTCGCATTTTCACAGCAGCAGCTCCATCTGTGTTACCCGTCCCTCCTATGTTTGTTTTGGCTCTTGCTCCACAGGAGACCCTAGTTGTGACTTCCAGGCAGCTCCGGCTGACCTTAGCCATCTCCAGTGACCCAGAGAGGAGTTGCATATGTTACACGCCGGCCATAGTGCCTGGCATTTGTTGGTGCTGTGATCAAGCGTAAACAGAGCACGCCTGATTACACCCATATATAGGTCTTAACGATGACATAGGCATCAAAGTGAAGATGGGTGCCACTTTGCGGCATAGCAGGGCTGTGGGGTCCAGGGGCACAGGCCCGGGTACAGTGCAAGTCTTTCATATGAAGGTCCTTTGAACCCTGATTGTCGTGGAGCTAGCCCTTTGAAGTGCTATTTGATGAGGCCTAACCTCCAGACCCAAAATGCCATGAGTTGAAACTGAGCCCTTGTTTTCCTCTGCAGGGATCACATATGATCACAGATCTCGCCTAGGCAGACGAATAAAGAATCATGTTATTTTCATTCTCTGTATGATGACGTGATATACACACCAGTAGGATGTACGCAGAAGATCTAAGAAGGGAGGGAAGGTATCTGCTTGGTGTTGTAATGACATGTTTGAGTCTCAGCTTTAAATCTCCGAGTATTTCCCACCAGGTGCCTGATAGGGGTATAAAAACAGGGAAGGGCCCCTGGCTGAGCAGCCGACTTACTCCACAGGCAATAATAACACAGCGCTCCCATAAAAAGGGCAGATAAACTCAGGGTACTTATTATACCTAACAAAAAAACAACGAAAAAAAATCCCGCTCTGCAACGGTATGTTTGTTTGTTTTTTTTATAATCTGTGAGATTGTTAAACATTTTTAACACATTTTATATCAGTGTGTGAAAGAACATAAACTAGAGAGATAGAAGTTAGCCAGGATATCAGACAAATAACAATCACCTTCAGAGATACACATCTTCCTTACATCACCCAATAACCCAGCGGGCCCTCTTCCTCTTCTGTTTTCCCGCGGTGGAGCGGGCAGGTCTTGGCCAGGCGTTGTTAAGTATGAGCTCGTTGGCTTCACTATTGTACAGTCCACAGAGATGATTCAGCCGTCCGCGGTGGTGTAGCGGTCTAAGCATCAGCTTTGAATCGATGCAGTTAGCCACTGGGCATCGGGGTTCGCGCCCCGGTCTCGTCCGCCTATGGCCGGACTCGATGAAGCAGCAATGATTGGCAACGCTGTCTTCGGGAGGGGGCGGAGCGGGCTTGTGTTCGTCACATGAACGCGTCTCTGTGTGTGTCGGAAAAAGCCGTGGTTCGACCTGGATTCGGCGAGGCGTCTCCTTCGAGACTGCCGGCCGGAGAGATACAGTTGGCGAACGCATGCAGTGCGAGGGTGGGTGTTTGAACTAAAATAGAGATCGATTGGCCACTAAATTGGGAGAAAAAGGGGGAAATCAAAATAAATGAAAAAAAGAGAAAAGAAGATGATTCAGCCTATGCCAGGGCAGTGCTAAAAAAAAAAACCAACCTCCAACCACTGTGTAGCCTGTCGGCTACCTTTCTTTGTGTCAATATCACCGTTTTGCATCATGATCAACAATGGAAGCTGCTGTCTCTCATCTCTTTCCATACCCCTATGCCTCTGAAAAGGATAGTACATATTACTACTGCTATGCCTACTACAACAACCACCACTAACTCATTCATTTTTGGTACACAGTTCCTCTAAGTAAGGGTCAAAGAGGGTTGGGTGGAGTCTAATCCAGCAGGCATTGGGTGGAAGGCAGGGAAATAGCCTAGATATGTAGGTCACCAGTCCAATGCTGAGCTCACACACAGTCACTCATACACCGTCCATACCCATAGACTATTTAAAGTCTCTTATTCTGCCAGCGTATGTGTCTTTGGGAGCAAACAACAGTACCTGGAAATCAATGCAAACAAGGGGATAACATGCAAATACCACATAGTCAAGTCAAGTCAATTTTATTTGTATAGCCTATATCACAAATTACAATTTTGCCTCAGGGGGCTTTACAGCAACACAACTTCAGTGTGGTGACAGTGCTAATCATTATGTTACCATGCTGAATATACTAATATTAATACTAAGAGTAATACTACTACTAATTATAATAGAGATCAATAATCATCATCTCAGGCATCCGTGTAACATAGTGGTCTATACTGTTGCCTACCAACACTGGGAGCAGTGGTTCGAATCCCAGTGTTACCTCCGGCCTGGTCGGGCGTCCCTACAGAATTGGCTGTGTCTGCAGGTGGGAAACCGGATGTGGGTATGTGTCCTGGTCTCTGCACTTCCACTTCCTCTGGTCGGTCGGGGCACCTGTTCAGGGGGGCGGGGGAACTGGGGGGGAATAGCGTGATCCTCCCACGCACTATGTCCCCCTGATGAAACTCCTCACTGTCAGGTGAAAAGAAGCGGCTGGCGACTCCACATGTATCGGTGGAGGCATGTGGTAATCTGCAGCCCTCCCTGGATCGGCAGAGGGGGTGGAACAATGACCGGGACGGCTTGGAAAATAGGGTAATCGGCCAAAGTACAATTGGGGGGACAAGAAGGGGAGGGGAATCATTATGTCATATCCATCCATCCACCCATTTTCTGAACCGATTATCCTGCTTTCAGGGTCGTGGGGCTGCTGGAGCCTATCCCAGCAGTCATTGGGCGGCAGGCGGGGAGACACCCTGGCCAGGCCGCCAGACTATCACACAGGGCCGATCATCTCATAACACATCTCAATAATATTAATAATGACGATGATAATTCCAGGCATTGGTTGAAAACAAGAGTCACATGAGAATAAAGCAGGGATACACAACAAAAACAAATTGAGCAAAATTGTCGAGTGTAACAGTGAAATATGAGTCAAAAGTGACTCAAAAGATGAAGCTGTTTCAAAAATCCAGACTCCCACATAGCAATGGCCCTCACCACTTTTAGTCTTTATCTAAAAACTGAATCTCATCCTCTCTGTGTCTGTAACTTATTTTCTGTAAATGGCATAAATGGTTCCAGTTTCTGTTGTTAGCCAGCCCTCTCATCTGTGCGACCAGGACGTGTCACTTGACAAAACTGTGGCAAACATGACAACAGAGTTGCCAGTCATGCTTTCACGGGACATCCTCTCTCAGTTTAGTGTCTCTCTGTTTTGTTTTGGCCAGAAAACTGGAACACAAGCGAGTACACATTTGGGTCAACATTTGTTATTTGTCCTTTCCACTCCCCTTTTGTTGCAATATGTTCTCATTTAGAAGTACTGGAACCACCAGCATCCTTCAAACTTGTCATGGCCATGTTTGTTTTCTTTTATTTTCATCAGAAAAATAAGGGCCCTTATCTGAAACAAACATGCTCCCTTGTAATGGACTCAGCGTCCCGGCCTCAGCCAATGCCCATTTCTTAATGCACAAACACTTCCCCTGTTGGAGCTCGTTAAGCTCGTTTTCACCCTTGCTACCTCAAAGCCTCGCCCGACCGCCTGTTAGTCCAACAACAATACAAGGGAAGGCTCGTGAAAGTGACCAAAGCTTGACCACTCACTCTGTCCAGGGTTGCAAAGTGAAAATCTGCCCCCCCCATGCCCAACATTGCCTGTGCTACAGATTTCCAGTTTTATGGATGGTAAAAACTTAGCTACTCTCCACATGCTTATGACTAACAAAGAGTTCCGGTAAAGCAAATAAAAAAGGGGGATTTTTTTTTTTTTTTTACGTGATGTGCAGCTACGGGTTTGGGGTTCGCAAGTGACTCAGACCCTGTGTCTGCATCTCTCTAGCTGTAATGTCAGAGGTCACCGCCCCCATCCAATCCCTCACTGACCCTTGTTGCTGCATCAGTAACCTTTGACCCTTCACCCGACGGCTTCCCCTGGCTGGTCCCATCTCCCAGGACCCGTCACCCCCAGGCAGGGCATAGAGCTCTGGAGAAAGGGTTAGAGATCATTCAGGAGTTCAAGCTTGCTACGTATATGCTACGATAGAATTTTAGTCTCATCACCTGTGACGTAACACAGATGCACAGTTACCAAAAGTAGAATGGCTGCAGGTTCAGTTTTTGCCGTGTTCCTTTTTTAGGCCAGTGTCTACGTCAGACTTAATGAGCAGACTGTCGTCTACTCATCATCTACTGTCACGAGTCAAACGTTAGACAATAATTCCTGCTAGTTTTTAACCTGATTAGTGTACACAATGGGAGGGATTTGTCACATCAGCTCAATTCAGATCGTGCAAGACGTGAATATGAGGAAATAATGCTGAGTAACTTTCAAATACTTCCATACAACTGTTTCAGTCTTGTGTCACCAACAGCACAGTGGTACTCCAACCAGGCTAATTATTTAAAAACACTATTCAATCCAGGTCTGATCAGCAAGTTAGCATTACAATTTCTTTAAAAAAAAAAAAAAAACCCTGATTTTTCCCCATGGTAGTTCATGATGCACATCACCAGTTTAGGGCTTTGTAAAAACCCGTTTACAAATGCAGAAGAGCACACTGCACAATAGTTTTGTATTTCCTCACTATTTCACATTCCAAATCAAACTGACGGGTAAAAAAAAAAGACCCTGTAATTCCTGTAATTGTTTTATAAGAGGTCCTGTGATGGACTGGCGGTCTGTCCAGGGTGTCTCCCCGCCTGCCGCCACTTGACTGCTGGGATAGGCTCCAGCATCCCCGCGACCCTGAGAGCAGGATAAGCGGTTTGGATAATGGATGTTTTATAAGAGATAACACAGGAAAAACAGCATGACATCCCCTTTAACCTGTCAGCTTGCAGATAAATGCTGGGAGAAAATACTATATTTCCTGACTCATTAAGAAAGCTATTACCCCAAGTGGATTCAGCTTCAGTAAAACCTTGCAAAGCCATTCTAATGCCCTTACCTGAAGAGTAAAACTACCTCTACAAGACATACAGGTACACCTTAAGGCTATTCCCCGAGAGAATGTTCCCCCAAAACTAAAGGTGACCTTTGACCCTGGAGGCCTTGCCACCACAGCTGAGGCGGCGTGACCCCCCCGCCCTCCTGCTTTCAATTTGCTTAGTAAAATGATCTCTAAACCTAGTGGACTGGTACTGAACACTATAAACTCGTATTTTCAAGCGTTTATATTGGCTGATAAGAAAGAATATATACTAACTAAAAGGTATTCTTCGCGGCCAAGGGATGCACATGGTTTGTAAAACTTTATTTAGGGCGTCCAGGTAGTGTGGTGGTCTACTCCGTTGCCTACCAACATGGGGATCGCCGGATCGAATCCCCGTGTTACCTCCGGCTTGGTCGGGTGTCCCTACAGACACAATTGGCCGTGTCTGCGGGTGGGAAGCCGGATGTGGGTATGTGTCATGGTCGCTGCACTAGCGCCTCCTCTGGTCGTTCAGGGCGCCTGTTTGGGGGGGAGGGGGAATTGGAAGGAATAGCGTGATCTTCCCACGTGCTACGTCCCCCTGGCGAAACTCCTCACTGTCAGGTTAAAGGAAGTGGTTGGTGACTTCACATGTATCAAGGAAGCATGTAGTAGTCTGCAGCCATCCCTGGATCGGCACAGGGGATGGAGCAGCGAGCGGGATGGCTTGGAAGAGTGGGGTAATTGGCCAAGTACAACTGGGGAGAATCCAAAAAAAAAAAAATAATCAAAGGGTTTTTGAATGTCTGAACGTTAGTCTATTAAAACTTGTATAAATACATGTGGGTGGGGAATACTGTGCTTACTTGCCGAGCAACCGAATGTAAGGTGGCATGAACAGTGTAAGTTTTGGTCTCGCTAAAGTGAAAGTGACGTCTGAGGTCTGAATGTCTGAAGAACAGTTGCTGGAGCAGCCATCTCCAAAACAGATAATCAGTTTCACTTTGCAACAGCAGGTCATTTTAAGAGCACCCTTTTCTGCTGTGAAAGCTAGACCACCCCACTCAGGGTCACTGGAGTGCCTGCATTTTCTAAACCATTCAAAGTCCAAAGTAAAATCAAAGCCATCACAACTTGGGAGGCCTTCAGACAAACATTTACAGGACAGAATTCTTCTTTTCATATGGAAACCTTTCACAAACTGTTCCACAATGTGCAGGGACATGCTACACCTATGCTGGTGTATGTTTGTGTGCATGTCTGATTAAAGTGTGAACCGGACTTTGGTGCATTTTATAAAACACTGCATACCAAGAGTGTTGGATGTAGTGATCAACAGGCAGCAGACACACCTTTTCCTTCTGACTCCTTCCCTGTTCTTTCCACAGCCACAGTAAGGCCAACCCGTTTCCGTCCTCCTGAGCCCTACTCAGACACACACACACACAAACACACACACACATACATATATATATATATATATATATATGTGTGTGTGTGTGTGTGTGATTCGCCAGACATGAATGCATACGCATACAATTTCATGTGCACAAAGCCACAATAAACAAATGAAATGTCCCTACCCTGGACTAACAGGGAAAATAAAAGCGAACATGTTTAATTAGATTAGTCTAAAACGTTACAAAATGTGTTTGGTTTTTTAAAAAAAAACATTTACTCCAAACATTTATAGCAGGATGAATGCGTATTTCTTGAAATGGGACCCAGTTTCCTCAATATTTGTACCATTGAGACTGTCATATAAACAGGATACCTGGGAAGGAAGAAAGCAGGGTTGGAAATGACAAACGAGGTCGAGATTGGAGGTAAACTGTTCAAACTACAGCATGTAAAAATAATCGTGTGAGTCTAAGATGAACTAGTTTCATGACTGTTGGAGGAAAGTGCAGACCGATATGACGTCTAAACAGATCGCTGCAGACTCGGTTCGGGAAGTCTAAACCTAAAGGGAGCTCGGCTCCACTAACAAGGACTAACACTTAACAGCTCCCCTGAAAGCCAACTTTGAGAAATTTAGGGGAAGCTCTGAAACATCGTCATTTTTTTGTGTCGCAGGGTTCCTGAAATTAATAATAATTAAAAAAAATGCTAATGTCGTGTTTATTCGCTCATTACATTCCATTTTGTCTCCACTGTAAACATAATGCGTGTCACTTCCTGCTTTTGCCATCCATGCCTGGCGGTGCACTCAAATCTCTAATACCCTTTATACACCAAAATTAACAAGTATAAGCGGGGTTTTTAAACGCGGGTAAACCCGCTAAAAATAGGCAATTGATGGCTATAATAATGGATGGCTAAACTTTGAAATTGACTGATGGTATGGTTGAGTTTATTTAAATTGAAGGTTTTATTTCCCGGCCTTGCAATTAATTATAAATTAATTTGTGTTGTAAAAATATAACCAGGGGTCATGTGTATTCTGAAGGCATTTATCATTTGTGGAGTCTGACATTGACTCAGACTGGTTTAAACTTGGTCAAACACTACACTAGCTAGCTACTACCGCGGTGTGTGGCTACTACTGCTGCGCAAAAAAAAAAGTCATGAAAATGAAGAGGAAAATTTTATGTACGGACATGGTCAGTGGACATTAAATCACAGTATATCAGGGAAAAAAAGCTTGTGTGCTAGCTTGTGTCCAACTCTGCCTGGGCCCATAACCTGTTGAGCTGGGGTGCGCAATCTTCTTGTTGCGTATGGAGGATAAGCAAAGTTTGACTGTTTTGTCTTTAGCCTTTAACGTTAGACATATTTATTCAGACAAATACAGCAGGTCTTAGCTCTTTACTACCGACTCTTACAACACACACACTGTCGCACACTTACAACACACACTGTCGCACACTGAGAACGTGGCGACGTCACATCCGAATGTACCGTAATACAATGAGTAGGGGCGCCATCAAATAACAACACTTAACACCCCCACTCGCTCTTAGCTCATTGGATTACCTGGAAAACAAAAGAACAACAAAATAAGGCTTCTTATTTACCTTGATAATGACAACACACTCTTTGCACTTCTTAGTGCCAAACATGTCTTGAGCAAACCTCTTTAGCTTTAGCTTGGTGGCTGGCTTTGTCATTACATCAGCGATCATTTGCTCAGTAGGACAGTATTCCAAGATTACCTTTCCATTATTTACAGTTTCCCTTATGAAGTGGTACTTAATATCAATGTGCTTGCACCTCTGCCTGTTTACTGTGTTTCTGGCTAGGGCTATAGTATCTTGGTTGTCTTCGTACTTATCAGATCCATCAATGTCACACTTCAGTGTGTAGACCCATCTACCCCCCACTGCCTGTTTACCTGGTGGCAACTGGGTGAGGCTGAAGGTCTCGTTCACCTCCAGTGATCGCATCTCCTCGTTCATGGCATTTTTCCACTGCCTTGATTTGGTTGATGCTATGGCGCCCTGGTAGGTTTGAGGAATGTCGCATACTGATCTATAACAAGAGTCCACGCATGTTTGCAGTTTGTCCTCTGTATCCTCAGTCTCGAATTCCTGTAGGTAAGCTGGTCTCCCCTTGGTTCGCGGTGGGTCCTTCTGATTACAGTCTCGGTGACTTTGCCCGGCTGTGTGCATTCAGTCTGTTCAGGTAAAGCCCCAGAAACTCCACTCTGAACACCCTGACCTGGTACATTTTCCACATTTTCATCAACAACATTTTCTTCACTGTCATTGATCCTGGGATGTACCTTCCTATCACCATATTCTATGTATGACTCAGGCGTTTGTGTTTCCTTTTCTTTGGCTGTCTTGGTTGTGAACTTCACCAACCTGTGCTTTTGGACCCTCTCTGTGTCTGGATAGTACACTAGATAAGCTGGGCTGTTTTTATCATAGCCAATGAAAACACCTTGCTCGCACCTAGAGTCTAGCTTCCCTTTCTCTTGCTTGTAAGCAAAACACATTGATCCAAATTCTGCAGTTTGGATATGTTTGGTTTCTTGCCTGTGAACAGCTCATATGGCATTTTCTTTGTGCGCCTGCTGTAGCACCTGTTCCTCACATAAGCTGCTGTCTGCATAGCGTAGTTCCATAGCTTATCTGGTAACTCGCTTTCTATCAGTAAGCATCTGCTCATATCATAGAAAGTTTGCCAACCTCTCTCTACTGTGCCATTTTGGTGGGGTGAATAGGGTGCAGACGTCTCCTCCTGTCTAATCCTATTCTTGGTTAACAGTACCTGGAAGTCTCGCTTGTAAACTCAGTGCCGTTGTCTGAATGAATACACTTGACTTCTCCGTAAGGTGCTATGTCTGCTAATAACCTTTCTGTGGCTTGCACTGTATCACTCTTGGACCTTAGAAAATACACCAACACGGTACCTGAGTAGTCATCTGTAAAAGACTGTGCATATCTGTACCCTTCTACGCTCGGTGTTGGCATGGGACCGGCTAAGTCAGTGTGGACTAGTTCTAAGGGTTTCTTAGCCTTTCTGTCTGTCTCCCTATTTCTCATCTGGGTGAACTTGCCCTGTGTACACACTTAACATAACTGATATGGTCTGACTGCACTTCCTTTTATCTCCGTGCCTTTCACTACACCTTGTAACTTTTGTACATCTTCATAGTAACAATGACTCAAAATGTCATGCCAAGTTTGCGTGTCGTGACACCCTTTACATTGGTCAACACTCTCCTCAACAGTTGACAAGTAATACAAATTTCCACTCTCGTGGATGTCAAACCTGCTACCGTCCTTGGTAACCATGCGACTGTCTCCTTTCTTGAAAGTGATTGTCGCCCCTCCATTTGTTGCTCTTGCCACCGAAAAGATGTCATGTGGGTATGAAGGCATGTACAGTGTATCCTGTAGCTGTGCTTTGTGCTGTCGTCCGGCGTTGTCTAGTAGACATATCATCACCGTTCCTCTTTGTTGTGCTATTCCACTGCACTTGGTACCATCGGCTAACTCCACTGAATGGGTATCAGGCTGGAATGAGTTGTCGAAGCTTTTAAACTTTCCGATGTCGTTCATGATGTGGGATGTTGCTCCTGCATCCATCATGATGCTTTTCATCTTCACGTTGTCTGCTGGTCTCTCTTTCTTTGTGTGCTTGGCCTTGAAGAGATGGTCTTGGTCGCTATTTTGTTCCTCCGTGACTTTTCTGACACCATTTTGTTCCCCTTTTTTATTGCACAGGGATTCTTGGTGTGTATTATTTTTGCAGTAACTGCACCACACTTTTTGAAAACATTTTCTTGCCTTGTGCCCTTTTATTCCACACTTGTAACACGTCACGGTGGCATCTTCATCTATTCTGTTGCTAGCGTGCGTCTTGGTAGGGCCTCGGCCTTGCCTTGTACATGTCTTCATCATATTATCCGTAGATCTTGCCATGGTCATTTTCTCTGCCTCTTCATAGACCCGTAGTCTTCTTTTAAAGTCTGCGAACGTAACGTTATCTTCGTTTTGTGTTATGTGGACGGCTAGCATTTTAAAAGAGTCTGGTAGCCCGCCTAGTATCATGGCTACGATCAGTCCATCACTCATGGTCTTGCCTGCATCTCTCAGAGTCGTAATGAGGTTCTCCGCCCTTACTATGTAGTCGGTAACACTCTCGTTGTCCGCCATGCACAGCTTGGTCAACGACGTGTATAAATTTATTATCCGCAGCTTGCTTTTTCCGGAATAATGTTCTTTCAGTATTCTCAGAGCCCTCCTGTCATCATCAGCAGCTTCATGTCTTATCAGCGATAGGCTTTTATCATCTATCAGTCTTATTAGCTTAGCATAGCAATCAGCATTATTCCTCCTATCTTCAGCTAACTGTTCTTCGCTAGCGCCGGTGGGCTCGCATAAAATAGTCTCTTTTAGCTTCAGAGTATGTAGGCAGCCTAGGAATCTTGTTTCCCAAAGGTCATACTTATCTTATCCAAGACTCCTGTTGCTCTGCTTGCCATGTTGCTAATGCGCTAATTTTACCGTGGCCTAATAGCTTGCTATACTTTTTATTTGCTGAGCTAGCTTGTTAGCTTCATTGGCTAACGCATAATACGTCGCGTAAAACTTCTTCCGAGAATATAAACACAGATTAAGAAACTCTGTGATATAAACGCTCACTTATCTCCAAGCTGGTCCACATAGCCTGTAGAAGTTCCGTGTAATACTTCGCGTTAAACTTCTTCCGAAATGCTAGCTTGTGTCCAACTCTGCCTGGGCCCATAACCTGTTGAGCTGGGGTGCGCAATCTTCTTGTTGCGTATGGAGGATAAACAAAGTTTGACTGTTTTGTCTTTAGCCTTTAACGTTAGACATATTTATTCAGACAAATACAGCAGGTCTTAGCTCTTTACTACCGACTCTTACAACACACACACTGTCGCACACTGAGAACGTGGCGACGTCACATCCGAATGTACCGTAATACAATGAGTAGGGGCGCCATCAAATAACAACACAACTACATGGGCACGAATTTTCCGTTTTTTCATGATGCTCAGCACGACTTTGAAACTCGCTGAGGATAATGGGTAGGCTAACGTTGCCTTCCACTATTGAAATTAACCCTAACCCTAACAGTTATTCACGACATTCTGTCCTTGTTTTTATTTCTTTATCTTAATTTTATCAGTCTGGTGGGTGGGCCGGACAGGATCCGTCACATAGCGACCTGTGAAATTTAAAGACATCTTTAACATTTCTCAACACAAAAACACGAAAGTGTCCTTGATACCTCAACAATATGACAGACTAGTGTTACGCCCATCCGTTTTCATTATTTCTCCTTCAATTCTGAGAAATCACGCTTGTTTTGGTCAGTTTCAATAGCGGAAGGCTACGTTAGCCTACCCATGATCCTCGGCGAGTTTGAAAGTCGTGCTGACTGTCACGAAAAAAAAAGGAAAATTTGTGTCCATGTACACGAAATCAATAGATTAAATGTCGTGACTATTTCACAAACTGCTGTGAGACTGAGTAGTGATTGTACACGTTTACATTGACCACCAAAGGCGGTGTGGGTTCCATTTCTGCTTGGGTACAATATCGACTCCGGTTCCTTCGACTACATATGACGTCACGGATTATGTTGCTAGCTAGCTTTATAATTATTTAGCTGTGTGTTTTTTACAATCCACGTTGACATAGAGTTGGTTAGTAAAGGTACGAGGGCCGAAGGTCCGAGCTGCGTCTAAGGAGCGAGGCCACAGGCTCTGGAGGGGGGATCCTGGACGAGCGAACGCGAATGAGGGCCGAAGGCCCGAGCCGTGTCTACCGTCAATCTACTGTTCCTAAACTGAACTAGCCCCTACCCAATCATAATGCGTGAAGTAATGACGTCATCTGTAGTCGCAGGACCCCGAGCAAATCCGGAAGGGAGAGTAGATCAAGTACGGACAGTGGATGTTAGCGGGTTTTTTTGGCCAGTGTGAAACGTCACCACGTGAACTTCTCTTCACTGAGTTAGCTACCTAACGGGGCGTCCGGGTGGCGTACCAAGACAGGGATCACAGGGTCACCGGATTCGAACCGGTGATCCCTCTCTTGGTAGGCAAGACACTTGGTCGGGCGTCCCTACAGACACAATTGGCTGTGTCTGGGGGTGGGAAGCCGCATGTGGGTAAGAGTGGGATACTTGGCCAAGTACATTTGGGGAGCAAAATTGGGAACGCCCCCCCCCAAAAGTTGGCTAGCTAACAAGTTAGCTAATTCGGTATGTGAACGGTATACCATTAGAAAATCGTGATTTTATTCGGTATTTTCAAACGGTCTGTGGATGAGTAAGTAGCCAGAATGTTAAAAAAAAACCCATGCCCTGTGGTTGCGTTTGATTTAAGGAATTGCTTTGCTTGAGCTGTACATTTGTGAGGACTGGCCCTGGTCCCGTTTACTATTTTTTTCAAGGATCTATTTTTTGGGGGGGGGCATTTCTCGCCTTTATTTGATGGCGATAGTAGAGAGACAGGAAAGGCAGGGGAGAGAGGCAAGATGACAATGCAGCGAAGGGCCTCGACCGAATTCAAACCCCGGCCACTGCGGGTTAAATTTATGGGATTGTAAACTACTTAAAAAACAAAACAAAGCACTCTGGCCGATCGGCTAGGGGTCGATTCTTTTGGTCGAGCGGTTAGCGATGTCGCCTCTTGGTGCAGTACAACCTTGGTTCGAATGCCACCGATGTAACCGAGCATATTTCCGCCCGCTGCGGGATTTGAACCAGGGTTGTACTGCACCACGAGGCGACATCGCTCGACCCATTGTCCGGTGAGTCTTTTTTTTTATAGCAGTTTACAGGATACGCGCTCTACCAGGGAAGCAACCGGGACGCCCCACTGTTGACATTTTTTTGTTATGACCCTTATGCGATTCTTTTCCTTAACTGTAATGCAAGTGGTCTATTCTGCTTTTCCCACGACGCCGCGCAACTACCGCCGTGGGCTATGCGTCGCAAACTGGGATCACTCACTCCCTTATGGACGCAAACTGTGATCACTCACTCATTCATGGACGACCTGAGAGGGACGCAGCGTTAGTGCGGACGTTTAGTAGGACGCGCGCTCGGAGTGACACGTTGGTTTTTGACCGTTTGTTGCGGTTGCTGGGATTTCCGGGATGTCAGTGGGCACGTCGAGACTGTGGGACCTGTCAGTCATTATCTGAAATACTGTAACGTGCATGGATAAGTAGACACGTTGGTCCTTGGTTAACGGGTCGGACCCTTTAGTCGACTGGTTAACGTTGTCGCTTGCGTTGTGGGAGATACGAGTTCGCGTCTCGGCAGTGGCGGTTCCCGGACTGTCCCCCGAATTTGCTATAATACCAATGGCTTGCCGATATCATCGCTGATATTAATTTCGCAGTTGTCTTACTAAAATGAAAGGAGTCTCCGTCTGTGTTTCGATTTTCTGGACAATCATTCGTCAGATCGACTTCACATTTGGCGGGTGCGCCGTGGGTCAGAACGGTTTGGTGCTTATTGTCAAATTGACTTGCATAATGTAGGATAGGCAATGTGTAGCATGAGTGCTATGCACCTGCATCCTGTATCTTGTGTGGTATCGATTGTCATTTTATTTAAGCCCGTGGTGTTTCAATTTTATTTCTGCAAGGTGTTAAACAGAAGTGTGGTAGGTACTGTATTATGGTGTATTATCGTGACGTTGCATTCAGGACGTTTTCCTATACAGTAGGCGTTTGTGTGTTGTGTTTAGAGTGTGGCTGTTGTCTTGTTAGCTCATTTTTTCAACAATTGAGGCTGTGGCCATGTTGCCATGTGATGTAACCTAGGTCTGGTCTCTAGAAACATAACGCAAACCATTGGCCAGTTCACTGTGGGGATTTTTGAAAAAAAAAGTTGTTGCTCAAGTGATATAAAAACATCCATCCATCCATTCATTATCCAAGCCACTTATCCCAACCAGGGTCGTGGGATGTTGGAGCCTATCCCAGCAGTCATTGGGCGGCAGGCGGGGAGACACGCTGTACAGGCCACCAGTCCATCACAGGGCCGACAAACACACTTACACACACATTCACACCTAGGGACAATTTAGTCACTTGAACTTTGGACTGTGAGAGGAAGCTGGAGCACCTGGAGGAAACCCACGCAGACACGGGGAGAATATGCACACTCCACACAGAGGACGACCCCCAAGGTTGGACTACCCCAGGGCTCGAACGCGGGACCTTCTTGCTGTGAGGCAACTGTGCTAACCACTGCACCACCGTGCCGCCCATATAAAAACGTTGCAACTTGTTTTTCTGTCTCTTTATGTTACCTGCATGACTAGATTTTGTCTTTATGAAGTGAAATGTTATTGACAGTATTAACTGTATGTAGTAACAGCAGAATATTTTTCGCAGTAACCGTGCAATTGACCACGCATGTATGCACATGGATGTGACTTGTGTAGTAGTGCACCTGAAAATAGGACTCCCCTGAAAGCCACTGTGTAATTCGAACCCTGTGGACCTAATGATTTTACTGTTCACTTTTCTCAAAAATCAAGTCTGGGAATAACATATAAAAATGGTGAATGGGATAATTAATATTAAACATAAACAACTCAAAGCACAGAATACTTTTCAGGCAGCAGCTTTGCGATTATTATGAAGCTTATCTTCTCAAAGTTGGCCTAATCCTTTATTATGGCATAGTATGCAGTTACATAACTTGGAAAGGCATCAGTTAAACACAAAGGGAAAGTTCTCTCTCACACACACACACACACACACACACACACACACACACACACACACACACACACACACACACACACACACACACACACACACACACACACACACAGAAACCATAATGAGTGGAACTTGATGTTTGAACCATCAGCGTATCATGAGAACAGGTGCAATAAGTAGAGTTCGCTAACATGGCCTCCCTGTAAAGCTACTTATGAAGGGGCATTGATGGGCGACTTTATGTTTAGGGGTGAACAGTACTGTATTGTGTGCTGCGCCTGGCAAAAGGCTGATTTCTGCTCTCATGCGGTGACTTGCTGACATTTCTGGACAGAATCCCCCCCCCCTCCACTACTTGCAAGGTATGGCCTCTTATGCAATAAGAGGTAGGGGAGGGGCTAGACCAGGGAATGGGAATGAAGATGGATGATCCACTTTTTCTGGATAAAAGGGTGCACAGAATAGATGACTTCTCTGTGAGAATGGGAAAACAACACACCTCCTATTTGTCAACGGCTTGCTGCAGGTCAATTATGCTATCCGCTGCTGGTGGATGCATCTGATATCGCCCTCTTGATGTTGTTCCTATGACATCATAATTAATGTTGCTCCAGGACCATCATTGCAAATGAACAATCATGTTGTTATGCTGTTGTGCCTTTGTGACTCGGGGGGGAAAAAACGGTTGGGGTTTAGCTAATGGTTAGGTTAAGGTTAGCTATTGATTAAGGTTAGGGTAAGGTAAGTATTAGGTTAAGGTTATATTAGATTAGCTTTGGTATTTCCGGACTTTTTCCCTGTGTCACAACAGCACGACATCACAACAACATGATTGGTCCGTTGCAATGATGATCCTGGAGCAACATTAATTATGATGTCGTGGGAACAACACCAACACGGCGATATCAGATCGTGCACTGCTGGTGCAACAACGCATCTGAATTATACATATGGGGGAGGAAAAAAAAAAGAAAACGAGAAGGAAATAGAGAGAGATTTAAATACAGAAAGAGAACGAGAAAGATGATTTCAAGAAGATGAAGAAAAGAGTAAACATGAAGAAGGGGGTCTGCTGCAGTGTGGAGGTGTCTGAGAAGTGCCATGTGAAATACAGGGACCACTAATTCTCGGAGGAATAGGGACTGTCATTTAAAGGGCTTGTTGCGTTTACTGGTGGAATCATAAACTGGAGGTAGTGGGAGTACTTTGTCCTGGGAACATGTTCCTCCCCAGTTAATGTGCATCCACTGGATTTATTCTCATTGTGTAGGAAAGTAATTATAAGATTTGCCAGAAAAGATTTGTTGTGTGCTTTGTTGAGAGTGTTCATGTTTCCACCTGTATTACATCATCGACAAACAGGGACAGGCCACAGCAAGGTTTCTGTTGACAGCGGAAAAGAGCATTGAGTTATTACAGTCAGAGGGGCTAGTGAGCATGTGCCCCATGTTTTGAAGGTCAGACCCCTGAGGTTATGAAATGAAATGAAATGTCTGCATTTCTACTGCACTTTTCTAGTCCGAAGACATAAAACACTTTACATGAAATTACTGCATCACATTACTGGACAAATGGACAAAAGGGGTAATAGTGATTGATTGTTGGGGCCAAATCAATTTGATCTGATTAACTTCAATAATTTCAGAAACAATGAAGGGTAATTTACCAATTGATCAAGTTATTCTGTATCACATGAAAATAGCTTTTCTTGAACTTTTTCAGTTTAGTTGCAGAATACATACAGCTGTACACACATGCGCACGCACGCACGCACGCACGCACGCACGCACGCACACACACACACACACACACACACACACACACACACACACACACACACACACACACAGGAAAGCTTTTCAGATAGTCCAGGACCACAGGTGCCCAGGGGGAGTATTCTATAATACTTCCCCATCCCAGACATCCCGTCTCTGGACTGCACACTACTCACTGCCCGCCTTGTGTGGATCTAAATGAGATCTGGCAAAGCCTGGATCAGTGGAGTTTTCCATCCGAAGAGACTACTTATGAGTGAGATTTACTCCAAATCCCAGAAAAAGTCACACATTTAAAATTAAACCCTATGGCAGCAGAACAACACAAATGTTAAGGGCTTAACATTAGAGTTCAGAAACCACTGTTGGCCATGTCAAGACCTCAATGTAATAACACCATGCTCAAAATTATTTTACGGTGTTACTAACAAGGTATGATGGTGTGGAGATAATCTCTGCCCGGGAGCTCTGGAGGAAAGGGAAAAGCTTTTCTGTTGTGCACATGCAGTGGAACACCAGTGATAGGTCACTGCTCCCCAAGATCAGATGAAGGTGTAAGTCTTCCTGGAAAGGGTCTAGGGTGGAGGGGGTGAATAGTACAGGGATGGTTGCCGGTAGGCGATAGTAAGAGATTCCCAGAGGGCTGATAAAAGCTCAGTGTCCGGGTGGAGAAGGTGTCAGTCAGCCAGTGTAATTGATAGCAGAGGCTGACAGATGCTGTCATGATTGGTGTCACCAGGTCCTCCACATTACCACTCTCCTCCTCTTGGGGAGACGGGAAAGTGGGGATAGAGGGAGGTGGAAGGGAGCAGAGACAGAGAAGAGGGGGTCAGGAGGTCAGAGTGAAAACAGGTGATGATTGGATGGATTTAAAGGGGGCAACGGACGGGACCTGACACCTTCTTTTCTCTCTGCTAGTGCCAGTCTTGACTTGCTCTGTCCATTCTTTCTGACCAAATGCTCTGCTCACACTGAGCGAAAACAAGTCATGGTCAAAAGACATACGGTAATACAGTGCACTGTAGGGACCAAATACCAGAACTATTACTCGTGTGATAGGTTATCCATAGCAATCATATGCTTCGAAATTAAGGTTCTTCAAAATGGTAATATGTGATTTTATAGAATGATGACGTTTTTCCTTTTTTATTGTTTGTACACATGTGCCTTTACCACTGGGAGAGAAAACTTCAAATAAATCTACACTGTACAGGGGTGCATTTTTTCTGCAGACTGTTTTGTACAGGCAAATGACTCTTAACCACAAAATGTGTGCCTATAAATCACATGCATCAGTCTACACCTGACAAATGTCTTAAATAAAGGCTAGGGTTGTGAATCAAACTGCTAGCACCCAATTATTAAGTTCTGGCTCTGTCTGCCAGCGTGCCTTATTTCGCTGTCTTAACTGTTTTCCATGCTATAGTTATTCTGCACACAAGTAAGGAGTTTTTTTTCTTCAGCATGGGAATTATAATGCCCTGAATAATAGTGTTGTTTTACAGCACAGCTTCTACACATCTGGAAGTGACCTAGTAATATTACTGGCACAGCGTGTTAGTGTACCAACAATGACAGGGACTGTGCCGTCTGCCATGTCGGCAGCAAAGCTGCTCTTGTGCTTTCTTCTTTTTAAGATATATGCTTTTGCCTCTTTCTTAAAGAGAGGAGCTTACAGTTTCAAAAACAAATATGCCTTTCTGCAGGCTATCAAAACATCAAACAGCATACTTGTGAAGTGTAAGCATACGGCAATAGGCATGTCTTGCTTGGAAATTCATTAAGATTACTCTTCTGCTTCTCATTTACACTCTCAGCACTGTTCTAAGCTGACAGCTGTTTATTTTTATCCCGGTATGTTAAATGAAAAGTCAAAATGCTGTGAGAATCAGGCATTAGTATTTCGAGGGCATATTTGTCCTTGTGTAAATTTCTTTGCCGGACAACCTTTTCTTGAAAAACAGATGCTAGTCGGCCTAGCAGCAAATCCATGAATAATATTTAATTTGATAATGAAATATTAAATCCAAATATAGAGATACATAAGCTGCCTTATCAATGTAAAAAAAAGTTTCCAGCGCATTTAAAACAGGGGACTTGACGTGTTGTAAAATGAAATGAACACATTCTTGTCAGCGTCCCTGAGATGTTGAAACACCGAATGGCGCATGACTTGTTAGAACATCAGTCTGAGGAAAGGAAAGCTTCCCTCTGTGCCTTTAAAAAACGAGATCAGTGATCCTGAAATCTAGATGACATGTCTGTAGCTATGATGGTTGCGCCAGATGTCTGTGATTTTAAGAAAAAAAATCCATTATGACAACTTCACAAAAATAAATTTTTCAAGGCTTGTTCACTGTAACTGTAATGTTTCAACAACTGTGGCTTGTTTGGAATAAAATGGTGCAATGCAGGTGATTGCACATTCAATATCATTGGTGAAAGAATAATTCTGTATATTCTGTCCAAAGCAACTCCATTCGAGTATCTGGGAGAACATACCAGAACTTTGCAAATAATATAGGTCAGCAGCTCAGTTTGTATCGTCTCCTAAATTAAATGGGCTGAAATAATTTTGGTCACTCATTTGAAGGCAGAGTACTCTGGCCCAGCAATTAAAAGGCACAATAAACCCACATCATCATCTCTGAGCTGTGCTGAGACTTAATCAGCGACATAGCCCAAACTGACCAGTTAGTGACTGACCTCTTGCTGTCACGTGTTTCCTAAAATAGCTGAAAGCAGGGTCTGTTGTTGAAAGATCCCACTAACTTTTTGACATTAGATGATGTGTACAACCTAACTGATAGTGGCTTGCACAAAGATAAAGCATGTCAGATGCCATAGACACAGCACCCATGACATCATTCACTGCAACCATCAAGCAGTGCAGAGAGCAAGGGCAAGGCACAGAGACAAATAGAAGACTACAAAGACCCTGGACCCGATGCAAGCTTTGAGTAAACAGAGCAAACCCAACGTGGGGAATGATGTCAACTATTTTCCCATAGAGGGAGGACTATGGGAAAAATCGGGGTGCACCGAGCAAGTGGCCTCCTTTTCACTTTCTACAGGCTAGAATGGACGATTAATGACAGCCATTTTGCAGGCCACGTCCTCCCGAAAAAAACTTTCGTCGTGTCAGTCAGGTAGAGAGATAATAAGGAACACTAACTGGTAAATGTGATTTAGAATGTATTTGCCAACGAAGAATGGACGATGCTGTCATACATGCACGCAAGTTCAGTTTTAATAAATTGGAAACGGAGGGGTTCTTGGTATCGCTATTCAGCTATGGCTGAGCAGAATAACGCAAGCCCAAACCACAACATATAACACACGCAATCTCGAGTTCTTGCTGGTGAAATTTCATAACATTTTTAAAAGTCTGCTTGCAACGGCTCCAGAAAATATTCTCTCAGAAATAGGTGTGTGGAGGTTGCCCCCTATTGGAATATTGTATTACCTACACCTGGTACCAGCACCAGCTTTCTTTTTAAGGTTCTATCTCCTTGTGTGTGCGCGCGCGTGTATGTGTGTAAGTGCGTGCGTGCACGTGCACGCAAAGCGCGAGCGTGATGGCACTGACAGAGCGTGACTCGATGAGAACACATAAGATGGATAAGATAAGGAATGAGGAAAATGCAATAGTCTCTAAAATATTATGCAGCATTTTGCCGCAATGTTGAATGACGACACACTGGTCTCACGTTGTATTCTTCCGCGCAATCGTAATTTGAGCATGGGCTCGTTCAAATAATAATAAAACATGTATTAAACACGAGTACAGCATGAAATATTTCAGTGTGATACTAGTAAATATTGCAGATTAAGTGTGACAAATATAACGGCTTTGTGTAATTTTACCCTGCAGTTGCTATATTTAAATATATATAGATCTATTTTCTGTCCAAAATGAGTCCCGGTTCCCGAGCACTTCGCCATTTTAAGTTGCTCAGTCGCTTTGTTGCGAAGATAATTCTGTAACCTTGAGTCATTCGTCAGTTATACCAGGGAAGTTGACGCGCTTGGGGCTTTTAGCCTAGTTTTCCAGGGACATGGTAAGGTGTAGAAATTCAGAAGTTTATTGAAAGGAGATCTGCTGAGCTTCTAGCTAAGCTATAGAGACTATATCGGAGAGTGGCAGTTGTCACTTCACGTTACGCACTGCGCTGCGGTCTGGTGGGTCTCGGTTAAGGTAAAGCGAACTTGAAGTTAGCGTTAGCTGGTCTAGCAACGCGCTGAGCTGGCTCGCCGCAGCCGACAACGGCCCGGTGCACGTTTTCTCTGTGAAAAGGTTATTTCTTAGACTTACACACTGACGACCACCGCACAGGACTCGAAGACCGAGGAGATGGCGAGCTCAGTGGGAAACGTGGCTGACAGCACAGGTAAATTGATTATGTATGGCTAGCAATAGCTAGCTACAGCTACAAATCTTTCGCATAGTATATGACGCGACCCTGGTGACTCGACACTAATTTTGATAGTAATAAGTGCGAAAAATATGAAACTGTACCCTGCGCTATGTTATGAATATTAACGTGTGGATGCTAACGCCAGAATATGACTGACCGAAGGCGCTTGTGCTGCTTGCTAATGCTAATTTCATGGTTAGCTAGCAGCTAACATAGTGTGCTTTTGCTCGGGATTGTGATGTTTGGTAGCCGAGTTATGCTAAAACTTGGGGGGGGGGGGCGCTTGCTTTCGCGTACTATTCCCGCGGTGTAAGGGAGAGAAGGTGAAGTCGAACTGATTGCAAACCTTTGGCCATTTAATGTCGCCATGTTTATACAGCACACACCTCGTAGAACATGGCATCATTGTACATTTTATGAATTGCCAGACTCCACCTTTAGAATCATCATACCCAGTATAATCATGTCGCCCTTGTTTGAAACACAGTTTGATTTTATAGTTGATAAGCCTTGATCCTAGCCTGGTTTCCGTTAAAATACACCGTGGAATGAGTAGCAGATTTCATGTTTAATTCTAAGTCGGAGAGTATTTCAGTCACCAAACGTGATACCATGTTATGGATCAAGTACATTTTTTCCCACTTCTATATAATGTCATTCGATTAGCACCAATGGGAGTCATGAGCTATTGCAATGTGAAGCCATTTTTTGTATCCTAAATGCCTTTTGAGTGATATTCATGCTTGATAAACTGCGTTGCAACTTCCAGTGAAAACGATTAATTTGGTTGCTAATTTCTTTCAGTTTTTACGAAAACCCTTCATAAGTATGATGGGAAATTTATTGGATAACCATTTGCATTGGGTGCTTAGCCCTTTAGTGTCCATCCACAGTGCTTGGAACAAGAAGTCACACTTAGTTTATGGTAGTTTATCTAAATGTAATAGTAAATGGCCTGTAAATTTGTACTAAAATGAAGTCGAAAGTTTTTCTCAGTGTGACGTTTTATGGAAAAACGAATTATTGGAGCATGTGTTGTGGCCAAGGCATGAATCATGAAATAACAGAATTTAAAAATGACAAAAAAAAACAAAACCCAAAGCCTTCTATAAATCCTTCGATTTTCTTTCTCAAATGATAAACTTTTCAAATAATAGGCCTGTCAATATTTGAATTACTAATAAAACTGTTAATAAAAAATAAAATACAGGCCTCTCCAACTAGCCTGCTTTGTTTTGTGTTAGATCTTCAATTCAGTTCAATTTATTGTCATTAAAAACAAAGGTCTTGGCTGGCAACTGCTGAAAAATCTACAGCTGCTGAAAAATCAAAACTGTCCAACTCTTGAACAGCTTGTGATAACATTTTCCTTGTAACTTTGCTGTTTATATTCTGTTTGGAGAGAAAATTCCCTCTTGGCTGGCACATGGGAAATTAAAATAGAGAAATCTTGGCCAAGTCACATGAGGACCTTTGCAAACAGTGTTGAAATGTAAATCACATCAATCATCAAATCTGCATAATCATCAAGTACTACGTTATTGACTTTGATACTGGATTAAATAAAAACATGAGATAAAAGAATAAGTGTTATACACACACACACTACAAGATAAAGCTTTCTTAAATGGAAATTATTTGGATATTTTCAATTGAAGTTAATTGATTTTTTTTCCTCCCATACAACATGACCAGCAGCAGTTTTAATTGCGTTATTTTGAGTGTTTTAATTGGCCAGAAACTGCCTAAAGCTGGCTGACAGAAACGGTGCAAAGAATCTATTTGACTCATGTGGACTTTTCATTATAATTCAGTGAAACAGTCTTGAGTTCAAAGTTGATTTGTTTGCTGTCAGAGATCTTTTTGAGTATTGGTATTTTTATAGCCTTGGTTGTGTTGATTTTTGCTTTGGGAAACAACTGTTTGCTTAACCTGTCAGTGATGTTACAATCCGAATTCCAAAAAAGTTAGGACAGTGTGGAAAATGCCAACAAAAACAAAAAAGAGTCATTTGTAAATTCTATTCACCCTGTCCTGAGATGTCTCGATACTATTTTTTCACTTCTGCTGATACCGATATCAGTCCGATATTTTGTATTACTCATGTAGTACTACTACTACTACTGCTATTACTTTCAGTTGCTCCCGTTGGGGGGTTGCCACAGCAGATCATCTGTTTCCATCTCTTCCTGTCCTCTGGTTCTTCCTCTGTCACACCAGCCACCTGCATATACAAATAACAATAAAAAAAATACATGGAAGCACTTTGGTTATGATAGCCAATTACCCACCTAAAAACATCTCACTCAAATGGTGAACAAACAAATACTTCCCCAATATAGTCCACAACAACAGTTGATTATGAAAGGTTGCCAACCTTTATGAAAACACTACAAAAAACAAAACAAAAACAAAAACAGGTAATGAAATGGCTGTAGAAATTCCATACAGAGGTATGAGGAATTTTTTTACTCTTTCTCACATGCACACGCTTATTTTCTCACACACGCATACACACACACACACACACACACACACGCATACATACAAATTTGAATCAGATTAGGCTAACAGAAATTCCCTTACCTGTCTTTGTAACGTGGATCCAGCAGAGTTGCAACCGGTTATAATGGCTCAGATTCCACGTCATTGAAATGTCTGTTGACTGCGTCAAGGAGGGTACTTTTCATTGTCTTAATCCCCTGGTCAGCCTCGTTTTCCTGACTGAGAACACGTTTCAGGACACACACAATGGTGATGACATCAGCAACAGATGCGGAGGAGGCACTCACCTCCTTTGTGATCTCCCCAAAAGGTACAAGAACCATGGAAGCCTTCTCCAATAGGCCCCACTGGTTTGCTGTTTGTGTGCTGGCAGGTTGTATTCAGCCATATACACAGGCAGTGCCCATTTCTGTACAATGAGGCTTTCAGTCATGTACTGGGTGCTGTTCCACCTAGTTCGGACGTCCTGCTGCAGATGCTTGGGCTGCATATTCAGCACTACTTGGATGTCTTCTAACCATGAATAAGCAAGGGGCGAGTGTTTGACGTGGCCTACTCTTTTTCTCCTATTGACCAGTGCGTCACTTACACTGTGCTGCGACAACAGTCCCTTGTGCACAATTAGCTGCAGTGTACGCGTGAAGCATCCTAAACTCGCTATGCCAAATTGATCCATAGCCTTCTTCATATTTTTTGCATTATCCCTTAAAAATACATGCACTTTGTTTTTATTAAGCTTCCATTCATGCAGCATTTCCTCAATGGCTGCCATAATGGAATCCCCTATGTGTGAGTCATGAAACTCTTGGGCATGCAACACCGCTTTTTTAAAGGTAAAATCCGAGTCTATCCAATGCGCGGTCAGACTCGACAAGGACATTGGACTCATGTCTGACCTCCAGATGTCTGTTGTGAAACTAACCACACTTACATTCTCCAAGAGTTTGGAGAGAAAATTGCAAACTTCGTTGTGCATATGAGGGATGGCCTTTTCCATTATATAATGGCAACTGGGCAAAGTGTAGCGAGGCTTGAGGTGCTCATTTAGGCGTCAAAACCCTACTTTTTTTTTTTTTTATCACCGAAGGGTTGGTCGTCCAGGAAAATAAAATAAACTAGTTTCTCCGTTATCGATTTCACCTTGTTGCTGTCTGGGGGCAGTTTCTCTCACCTTTTTATTGATTCCATCAGTGTCTGCTGTTGGGGCATTTTGCTTTTCTTTGCAGCCATTGCATGCAGAAATTCCTGGTGTTGTTCCGTGTGGTGTTTTTCCAAATGCTTGATTAAGTTTGTGGTGTTAAACCGACCAACAGCGCTGCCACCCCTCGAAACATTTGCATTGCAAATTTTGCATTTAGCTGTTGGATTTTTTTTCCTCTTAAAGGTTGAAATACTTCCACGCCACTGACATGACTATTCCGTAGGTAGTTAATGCTCATACACATGTGACTAATTGGCTGCTACTGTTATCACTTGAGATGCTGCGCTGCTTAACCAGAGGTGCACGGGAAGGAAGAAGAAGGTTTAAGCTAGATTTCCCCATGGTTTGTATTGGATAGGTATCGGGTCATGTTTTTTTTCTCCCTTCCGATATCCAATCCAGCAGTCTTGGCCAGTATCGACCCAATGCCGGGGATCGGATTAGGACATCCCTATTTAAAACCCAACAGCACATTATTTGATGCGTTACCTTGTGAATATAGTTCTTTTTGACAATGTCCAGCCGTCCGTTGTCTTTTAACCGCTTAACCTGCTCTCAGGGTCGTGGGGATGCTGGAGCTATTCAAGTCAATTTTATTTGTATAGCCCAATATTACAGATTTGCTTCAGTGGGCTTTATAGCAATACAACGTCCTGTCCTTAGACCCTCGCATCGGAAAAGGAACAACTCCCTAAAAAAACATTTTAACAGGGAGAATAATAGGAAGACACCTCAGTGAGAACAAGAGGAGAGATCTCTCCCAAGACAGACAGATGTGCAATGGATGTGTGTACAGAATAAAGCAGAATTTACAGTATCTTTATGCATGCTCAATCCAGGTAAGAAAATCAATGAAGGTTGAATCAGTTCATCTGGATACATCGTTTATTGACAGATACGTTTCGTCACTCATCTAAGTGACCTTCAGTCAGTATACAATTTACAGTATACAACATTAAAAGAGGATAACAGAATTATAACGGAATTCTAAGATATATGAAGAATATGATGACAGGGATGCTGAGCAGTGTCCAGATGCCACCGGAACAGGATAGGGCCTGAGCCACGCAACCACCATCACCATGTGGACCTGGCAGGAGACAGACTACACATGCACACAGGGGAGACTCACATCACACCACTCGCACATGAGAGAAGAGGCAAAAAAAAAAACCTGAAGTTACACGTCAGAGTATTGAAACAGGATAACAAAATTATGTGGATTCACAAAATATATAAAAATGTGATGAGGATGCCAAGCAGTGTCCAGGTGGCAACAACCTTCACCATGGAGACCTGAGGGAAGGACAGACTACACATGCACATGGGGGAGACTCACATCACACAATTCACATACACAGGAGAAGAGAAAGGAGAAGAAATCATTCAGAGAGAGAGAAAAGACATGAGAGAACAGTTTGCAATAATCTATACTTTCAATCTTGTTGGCAGAACAGTGCTTGGTAAATTGAGACAAACTAACCCACCATACTGTACAAGGCATGAAGTGCTTAATCAAAAGGCAACTAATTGTAGGTTAAGGCAAATGTCGAGTGTTTACCATTGTGTAACATCACCATTTCTTTTTAACACTTATTAAGTGAGGGTCGAGGGACAGGATGTTGTGTTGCTATAAAGCCCACTGAGGCAAATTTGTGATAATGGGCTATACAAATAAAATTGACTTAAGCATTTGGGCACTGAAGACACCAGTTTGATAACTTCAGCAAGTGGAATTTTCCCCCATTCATCCATTATGCAGGTCTTCAGCAGGGTTGGGCAAGTTACATTCAAATTGTAATACATTGCAGGTTACTAGTTACTTTCATTTGAAAATAATAAGCTACTTTACAATGTTATTCTCTATGTAATGTGTTACTGATTTTTTTTTTCTTCCATTACGTTCAGCGAAATAACTGCAGAAGTACGGCTAGGCTTTATAAAATGGAAAAGGGTAATTTTGCTTCATAGCTGGTAATCAAAATACAGACGCTCAAGTTTATTGCCATTCATTACAAATCCATTGGTGGGAGATTTTGTGTAGCCTAATGAAGCCGTAGACCTGAAACAGCTTATATTAACAACAGTGTAATGATATAGAACAGTGATGGGCGACATGATCCAGAAAGGGCCGGTGTTTGTTCCAACCAAGCAGTTACATTATTGATTCTATTAGTCAACCAATAGTCTTTGCTAAGGACCTTGATTTTTAGACTCAGGTTTGTAACTGCTTGGTTGGAACAAAGACCTGCACCCACACCTGCCCTTTATGGATCATGTTGTCCATCCCTGATGTGAACAATTAAATAGCCTAGAACCTTTTCAGCTTTGGACACGGATTGACAGGCAGGCAGACAAAGGATTAAAGTCTGATAAATTATGTTCTTTTCCTTTGATAAACTAAAAGTAACGGGAGTATACCTATTTTGGAAATGTTGAATTTGACTGCAGCTATCTCAAGACATATTTCGGCAACAGGAAATTGTTGTTTTCTAGTGGCGCGCTGGCAGAAGTGGCTTGGTGTGGATGAATTCTTTAAAAAGAAAAAACCCTCACTTAATTCATGGCCTAAATACACCAGGTACGGATGTGGCGTGACACGTCTGCTGCAGCAGAACATTGTCCATTATAATCAACTGAGGCTGCTACACTTATCACGGAAGCTGTGTGTATCTGCGCAGGCCAATATCTATTTCAACGTGGCTGGTCTATTTATTATATGGGCCGACACTACAGTCACTCTGCCCTGTGATGGCCTGGCGGCTTGTCCAGGGTGTCTCCCTGCCTGCTGCCCAATGACTGCTGGGATAGGCTCCAGCATCCCTGCGACCCTGACAACAGGATAAGCAGTTTGGATAATGGATGGATGGATGGTCTATTTTTTTTCTCTACGTGTGGCACTTCCACATAGAAAACCACATAGAACTGTGTAAAAAAGAAAAAAGTACAATCTGTTTAAAAATGATTAAAATAAATACCTCATTGTACCAGAGGCAGTGCGACTCAGCAATGCAACCTTGTGGTTTTTATTCATTCACATTAAAATAAATCAATCAAATCAATGTGTGTCATTGGTCCTGTAGTTAAAACAATCTAGTTAATTGATTCAGTACCAGTTAAAGTATGGGTGGTAACATGTTACTTGACATAGTAACTGTAATATTACCGAAATCCTATTAGAAATGTGTTAATTTCTTTCTTGCTGCTGAAAGTAATGTATTACTATAACACATTACAAAAGTAATGTGTAACGTACAATACTGGTCTTCAGCATTGCAATTGTATGGGGCCTTCGTTGCTGTATTTTGCGCTTCATAATGTGCCACACTACCAATCAGAAACCGATTATGACTGCAGGCAGGCCGATCTAGCACCCGCACTCTGCTTACACAGCCATGCACACAGCCCTATATGCTTGTGCCTTCTGATTCAGAATTGGAGGATGAAGCAGAAACTGGTGTGGATTTTTTTTTTTTTTGATGATTGGCTTATGGAATTCACTGCATAATTTTTGTCATAAATGTCAGCATAACCACGCCCAATTCAAACACAATATCAGGAAAGTTTAAAACAACTTAAATGACAATATTTTGATTTTGGATTGAAACTAATTTCTAATACTTTTTAGATGCTTACTGTTATGTACATCATCAGTTCCGTAACCTATGGAGGTCATAGGAGTACAGCCGATGCTTCAACAATTGGTTTGAGTCATCATTGTGTTTCAGTAGTGGGAATACCTGGTGGTCCCTATCTCCTGTCCAGGTATGGATGGCTGTTGGTTCACAGAGGAACTCATCCGCCCTTTGTCAGGTTTTGTTTTTAGTCCTGCTGGATGTCCACATACCCTCCACAACAACCCAAGGGTTGAAGTGGGGGTGCCGGTTTAGTCGCCAACACCCTGACGGTTGCAGTGTAACGTCATACCCAGGACCTATTATGTACATAAGACCCTAAATTGCGTAGTTAGAAAGCTATTGTGGATTTGGTTTTCCAGTGGCTTCAGCTTGCACCTGTAGATGCAGCAGTGAATGTGTAACCTGCACGACAGGGGAATGGGCCTATGCTTGCGCAGGGACAGTTTACAGTCTAATGTCTAAGTTCAGTGGAGATTGGTGTAGGTTTTTTTCTAGACCGGATTCTAGTACTCACCCCAAAGACAACACACACACTCGTGGGTATAGTTTACAATAAAAAAACCAATTTATTTCAACAGTTCAAAGTAAAGTTATTTCAATATCAATACTAAATTAGATGTGTTTTATATATATATATATATATATATTTTACTCTATTATACTTTTTAAAAGTTCTTCCTAATATTCTATTTATTGTCTATATCTATCTATATTCTATTTTATACCCTTCTAATATATTACTCATGCAGCCATATTCTACACTAACAAATTAAAGAAAATATCCAAAATAAAGTATGAGTGCACTCAAAGAAAATAATAAAGAAAAGAAAAGGGGGAATGATTCAGTCTTCCAATCTGTGCAAGGTGCAATGTCCAGATCCTACCACAATCACAGGGGCAAGTTAATGTAGAGGCGATGATGAATCCAAATCCAGGGCGATGATGGGGGCAATCCAAAGGGGGTATCCAAGGGTTCCAAAAGGGTGTAGCAAGGGGGGTTGTTCGGGGTACTAAAAAACCAGTCAGGATTCCAGCAGCGTACAAAACACAAGAGAAAAGAGTCTTCCTTCTTCCTTCAACGGGAGATCATCTGTCTTTGGATAAAATCAAGATATCCAAGGAAGCTTCGTGGGAGGGATCTTTTTTGTCGTAGTTCAAATGTCCTGTAGCTCAAATATCCGTAGTTCAAATATCAATAATTCAGGTATCCGTTGTCCGTATTTCTAAATATCCGTATTTCTCTTCTCTATTGTCGACGGTTGTTTGCATGGTTTAAACTCTGTAGCTCGTGTGCCTCCTAGAGGCTACTCGTGGAACTTACATACGTCACAGGGTACATGTAATCATGTGGGTTACAAATGGTTTACCAAAGTCTTCCTGGGCCCAGGTCATGATATCCATTACAGACGCATGGCGGGTTTTAAGATGGTGTCGTCTGAGGGATTGGAAATCCAGCTTGTTCAGAAGTGGCATTCAGCCTTGTCCTTTATGCACCGATTTGACCAGAGTCCTTATCTTTTTATTATATTGTGCATTGTAGAGGGTGAAATGCCCAAAATCCTACCGAATTGTCTTTGGGGAACATTGTTCTCAAAGTGCTGGATTATTCGCTGACATATCTGTTCACGAATTGGAAAGCTTTGAACCATCCTTGCTCTTGAAGGACTAGGCCTTTTTTGGAGGCTCCTTTATATTTTAACACACTGCATCACCTGTTAAACATTTCCTGTTTCACATCACCTTATGTCAATTTGTCACATCGTTATTAGTCCAAGGTTGTCCCCGACCCAACTTTTTTGGAACGTGTTACTGGGCTCAATTTCAGAATGAACATATATCTTCAAAAAACAGTGTAGTTGATAAGATAAAACATGAAATAACTGGTCTTTTATACTTTTTTTGTTTGAATACAAGTCGAAGTAAATTTAAAAATCACTCCTTTTTGTTAGCATCTTCCATACTGTCCCAACTATTTTGGAATTTGGGTTGTGGGATCCAACAGTAAAGTGAAAGGATGTTTTATTTTTTCTAACTTATTGATTTATCATTTTTTTATGTGCTGGCTTAAAAACAAATAGTAAAATTAGATCTCACCTCAAAGAAAGTTGAATCAGTTCATCTGGATACAACATTTATTGACAGAAACGTTTCATCACTCATCTAAGTGACCTCTTCAGTCTAAACTGTCTGCAGGTATCCCCACCCTTATAAACATGGTTGCATAACGACTGAAACCAACTATCAGTTTCATATGCAAATATGGATGTGACCATTAACTAGAGTTACAATGGCCATGTGTACTATTCAGAGGATTTGGGAATGTTTGCAATCACAGCATTGTAAGATGGCGATAGATGTACTCTTAGGCCCCCCCTCGGTTCAGGGATGGTCATTCCCTCTTCACATAGATGGCCTCTGACTCCCCGTTCAAATCAGCATTCCTTCCTATCAAGGATGCGCACATTTTCATCCTTGAAAGAGTGGCCATTGGCCTGTAGATGGGTGTAGACTGCGGAGTCCTGGCCTGACTTGTTAGCTCTCCTGTGTTGTGCCATCCTCTTGGCCAGCATCTGTTTAGTTTCCCCAATGTACAAGTCACAACAGCCCTCCTGGCACTTAACAGCATATACTATATTGCTGTTTGTGCCGGCGGACGTGATCCTTGGGGTGGACCGATTTTTGGCGCAGCATATCTTGAGGTTTGGAAGCAGTGTTTGGAAAATATGCATCTCAACTTTTCCGACACTCCCGGCACATACGGAATCACCACTGGTTTACGCTTGGGCAGCTGTTGTCCTTCTCTCTTCGATCAGCCAGTGCACTGCTCGGGTGTCTTACTGGCTTTGACAAACACCCAGTTAAGATAACCACACTTAACCAGGGCCTGTTTAGTGTGTAATTTCTCCCCTTGCTCGGGCGCTGTGTTGGTGGGGAAATCAGCTCAGTGGTACAGTGTCCTCATGACTCCTAGTTTGAGCTCTAGTTGGATGATGAGAGTCAAACCTTAAGTATTGATCAGTATGTGTTGGTTTACGGTAAACATCAACAATCAAATGTCCCCCATCACCAATTGCAGTTTGACAGTCTAAGAAGGCTAACCTGTCATTTTTCACATCCTCGCTGGTGAACTTGATGTGGTTGTCCACAGAGTTAATGTGGTTGGTGAAATGTAGTATGTTCTGAGATTTAATTTTAAACCAGCTCTCATCACCAAATCTGAACTCATGGCTAGGTGGTGTCCGTGGATAGGACATCAGAGCCCTCTTTTCCACTTCCTCCGTATACAAGTTGGCCACTACAGGTGAGACTGGGGAATCCATAGCACACCCATGCCTCTGCTTATAGTACTGCCCCCTGTATGAGAAGTACGTGGACTGAAGACCACTTCAGGAGCAGACACACTTGGTCAGTGTTAAGGGTGGTCCTATAGCTAAATGCATGTGAAGAGAGAGACTTAACATCATAAGAGATCATTGTTTCATCCCCCTCCATAATGATGTCCTCACCTTAACCACAAAATCCATAGTGTTCTGAATTTGATGTTCATTACTTTCTGCCAACAGGTTAAGAATACATGCCAGAAACTTAGAGATGTTATAGGTCACCAAGTTAATCATACAAATAGGCCATAATGGCACATCCCGTTTATGTATCTTAGGTAAACCATACAGACTAGGTGTAGCTTCCCCTGGGTTTAATCTGGGTACAATATTGTGTCAATAGCATTTTCCTGACAGCTTCAGACAATCTATCACCTTTTTCCTGTAACCACTGCCTGAGTCTCGTTTCAGGGGCTCATAAGTATTTATGTCGCTAAGGAACATCATAATTTTCTCAACAACGACCATCCCTGACCCGGGGGGGGGGCTAAGAGTACATCTGTCACCATCTTTCAGTGCTGTGATTGCAAACATTCCCAGTCCTCTAAATAGTACACATCATCATTGTAACGCTAGTTAATGGTCACACCATATTTGCATACGAGACTGATCGTTGGTTTCTGTCGTTATGCGACTGTATTGTGTGGAGATAACTGCAGTCAGTTTAGACTGAAGAGGTCACTTAGATGAGTGATGAAATGTTTGTCAATAGACGTTGTATCCAGATGAACTGATTGAACTTTGTTTGATTTTCTTGCCTGGATTATTGAGTATGCATAAAGACATACCTCAGTTGAAAGTTTAAGTTCGGGCTTGACATTTGAAATATTTGCCACTGATGTAAATAAAATGCCAAATAATGCAGTTCCTTGTGGAAATCCAGCAGGCTTCTAGACACAAGAATAAGCTACACTGAGTTGAATCAAAACTCTCATGGTAGACCATTGGCACTTGGTAAATATTTTTCCCTCCAATTGATATTCAGATATTAATGTCAAAAATAAAATATATTAATGAAATTTCACCCTGAAATGACACATGAAATGGCAATTTGAAATTAAAAACTTGCTTAAATTGATCCAAAGGAGTTGAATCAAGTGCAACTGGACTTGGTATATATCCGTGACGACGTTTCGCCTCTCATCCAAGAGGCTTCCTCAGTTCGTGCCTTTCTGACTAGACCAAGCTAGTCTGACAGGCTGGTGATGAGACTCAGATCACCAGCCTGTCAGACTACTTTGGTCTAGTCAGAAAGGCACGAACTGAGGAAGCCTCTTGGATGAGAGGCGAAACATCTTCACGGATATATCCCAAGTCCAGTTGTACTTGATTCAACTCCTTTGGATAACCGTGACCTGAATGAATGAGAACATTCACAGACTTGCTTAAATTGACAATTGCATTGGAAAATGGAAGAAAAGAAAAAAACAATCACAAAAAGTAAATGGAAAATGATCAACATAAAGTAGCTTCTTTTTTTACATTTACCTTTGTTTTTCCATCTGCTGTTTCCATTTTTGTTTTTGGAGCTGAATGTAAATGAAGTAGCTGAATGTAAATCAAGAAGTGTAGCCCTCCCATCAGTCAAAGCAAGCGGCAGTTCAGTCTTATGTTCCTGTTCGTTCTACTTGGATAGGAGCCTCACGGTTTTCTGATCTGCTCTCCTTTTGCTGTGCCTTGTCTTAGCTGTAGTGAAATCCATTCAGTCCATTCCTTCCTTACAATGTTAAAGGTAGAATGAGTAGGATTTTCAGAAAAATCAGAGTGTAGACTCATACAAAAATAATACCTCTCAGTCATCACTTGACCCACTAGGCATGTGTGGCGGTGTCTGTATCTCTAGAGACTGTGTCCTTTGCCTGTATTTTCTGATTTTGCGGTGTATGGGATGTTTCTGGGTGTTAACCTTTGGGCAGCAGGACTCTATAAAAACATCGCAACCAGGTGCCAGGTCAAGATCGTAAGCTAGGATTCCAAGAGGAAGCTATGACAATGGTGGACACAGTGCCGAAAAGACGCAAATATAGTGAGGCGAAACGCCAAGCGGACAAAGCTAGTTCCAAAATGAGCGTGAATCTGGGGTTGGCTTTCACTACTGGTGAGCACTGAAGGGAGAGGATGGGAATGAAGAGTGACGTGGAGTTGGCGTGTACACTGGGATGTGTTCTGGCACCTGTGGTCTGGGGGCGCGCACTTCTGGTGTTGTTGAGTTGGGGAGGAGGGGCCAACTTTGAATGTTGTGTTTATGAACCGCAACTGACAAATCCTACTTGTTCTACCTTTAGACTGTTAATTCAACATCACTACTTCCTGCCGCTGCTTCACAGTAAAAGCCTTCCAGCTGTGTCTCCATGCTTCATCGTATTTGTTTTATTCCCACAAATGTTTTGGTCCCGTTTTATTTTCGGTGTAATAGAGAAATGAATACGTGTAATCAATATTATGTACTCAATTTATGTAGCAATGAAGCAGGAGCAACTGAAAACAGGACATGGCGTAGTTGGTCGCGGATTGTACATAGAATGTTCTGTGCTCTTTACTGCTGGTACATTTCTTTACTGCTCTTTACTACCACCTCATGTACATAGAACTCGAAAAATGAAAACGGTGAATGGAAAAGTGCAAACGGAAAGAGGAGAAAGAAAGTTGAGTGGAAAAGGGCTACTTTGTACCCTCGTGGTCATTTTCTGTTTTCTTTATCCAATTTCCAGTTGTTAAGCCTTTCTATTTTCTATTTCAAGTTTTCATTTTCACTCCATTTTCAAATTGTCATTTTCAATATCAAATTTCTATTTTCTATTTATTTAACATTTAATTGTGGTCTGGTTATTCCTAGTAGTAGACTAAAAATTAATTGTTTTTTCCTATTTTCATATTGGGTGAAATTTTGGTTAACCAGGTGTCTTCAAAAAAATTTATCCTCTGAATTGTTTTAATTTACTGGCAGTAATGATCACACACAGCTAAACCATATTCTTGAACCTCCATTTCAAGTTTGGTTTCAGATTCAAAGCAAGTTTAGCAGGGTAAAGCAGCATTCCCCCCCCAGTTATGCTGTCAACTTGCTAAACATGCTTTGTGACATACCCAACAGAAATAGAAAGTTGATGTTTTTCTTTTCTTTGTTTTGGTCATTGCCTCTGCTCTATTCTGTTAAGTTGTACTTGCTTGGCTTTTTTTTTTTCTCCTTGAAACCATTAGTTTGTCATTTCATTTTTCTTGTTTGTCTGCCTCATTTCTTCCATCACCTAACATGTTGTCTCCCCCCTCCTTGGGCTGTGTTGGTGCTCCAGAACCGACAAAACGTATGCTTTCCTTCCAAGGGTTGGCTGAGCTGGCGCACCGAGAGTATCAGTCAGGAGATTTTGAGGCAGCTGAGCGCCACTGCATGCAACTGTGGAGGCAGGAGCCTGATAACACAGGCGTGCTGCTGCTCCTGTCTTCCATCCACTTCCAGTGCCGTAGACTTGACAGGTAAGGTGGCTAAAAATGCACTTGGCACAGGAGGCAGAGAAGCACAGTAAATAATGGGGCCATTGGCACTTTTCCACATAGCTCTGCTGGTTTGCGAGTTCAAATACAACTGCTGAGCCATAGTTTAGAATTTTATCTCTGCCCGGTCAAGCGTCTTCTGTGTTCTTTCCTACCTAAAAATATTTTTCAGCTTCAGCGGTGGCCATGTTCATTCATTCTTTAGTAGTGTCATGGAGGTTATGGGTTTAGTATCATTTACCTTGTTTCGTGTTTTCTGTGCATCTCAGTGAATTCTTACTATGCAGAATACAGATTTGAGAGGCATCAACTTTCCATTGGTATTGGAAGTTGAGTTAATCAGTATAGTGTGTAATCATGTTCAGCATTGTAAGCATCTTTATTGTGATATGGATTTTCTTTCCCCAAACTTTTTGCTACATATCTCAAGGTGTCTATTCTGCGATTTTGTAATGGACTGTTATCCATTTTGGCCCTCAGGTCTGCTCATTTCAGCACCCTGGCTATCAAACAGAACCCAATGCTTGCTGAAGCCTATTCCAACCTGGGTAATGTGTACAAGGAACGCGGACAGCTGCAGGAAGCCATTGAACACTATCGACATGCCCTGAGATTGAAGCCGGACTTCATCGATGGATACATTAACTTGGCAGCAGCACTGGTGGCAGCAGGAGACATGGAGGGAGCTGTGCAGGCTTATGTGTCTGCCTTGCAATATAACCCTGTGAGTGATCTGTCATAAGCACACTTGATAGAAATGATTTAGAAACCCCCTCTTATTATGATAATGCTAGATGCAAGCATCAATATGTTGATCTGGGGTGTTGTGCAGTACTTTGTTTTGTTTCTCCCCCCCTACAGGATCTTTATTGTGTACGTAGTGACCTGGGCAACTTGCTCAAAGCCCTTGGACGTTTGGAAGAGGCCAAGGTATGTCGTAGTGGGTGGACATTTGTGGAGCTGTTTTGTTTTGTCTTTGCTTTTGTTCCTTAGAAATATGTTTTCAATGTCTCCCATTTGACCACTAAGGCCACAGATTTTCTTCCTTTTCAGCCTTTTAACATAATTATAAGCCTCCCCCTTCTTGCCCCAAGTCCTTCCATTGTACCTCCATGGCCCCCATACATCTCCGCACTTCAGGTCAGCAACCCTCCCAGTCAAGTGAAAGACAGGGAAAAGTAGCTTCCTCCCATTTCAGCTATGGTGAGCTTCTCGCTAACTTGGGAAGCATTGGCTTCGTGACTTTCCACTTCCCATACAAGGCACATTTTCTTTGTATTTGCGACGTATTCATCCATAGGTTCCAGTTTTTGTTGATTACTTAAGACAATTTTTTAAACTTTTTTTTATAGCATAGTTTTAAGTAGTTATCCCCTCCCTCTCCGCCCTTTACCACTGACTCTCTTAGGGCCCAGACCCTTTATGCTACCCTAACTTTTTACCAGAGGTCTGCCCTTCCCTTTTCAGGAAGAAAGGCTGCCCTATAAATTCATAGTGATTACTAGTTCTCATGTAACATTTAAATATTGGCCTAGTGAAGCCGGCTTTGGGGGGAAAATGCTGGCTCGGTCTTTAAAGAATAAATGAACTGATGAGAAGGTAGTTAATCTTTTGCAATGCAAACGATAAGATGGTCTCTAACCAAACCACTGTACTCCAATATTTTGTTCCAAGAACTTAATGCCACCTTCCCAAGCTTATTTTGTTCTCAGCACAGTTTCTGCCTGTGTGTTTTTTCTCATGCATTCTGCCCTTCATTTATCACTACAAGTCATTTCTCTATCAGTTGTTGAAACACTATCCCTGAGATGGGTTGAAACAGGAGATGTGGAGTTGTCGTCACTCTGGTTACAGGCCATCTTATTTGGTGCTAGAGGGGGGTTAAGGAGTGGGGAGGAGCACCAGGGAGTTACCAGCTTCCCTGCGCTGTCGCTCCGCCCCCCGCGCGCTTGCTGAGGATCGGTGGAGTGTGCGCGTTCAGAGCTGTCTTCCTGACCCTTCAGCTTTGAGAGGCTCAAGCACTACACTGCCATCTCGATATACAGCCCCATTAATACTGGTTTTACCATCGCCAATGGTAAAAAAAAAAATTGGCCCCAATTATCAAATCCGACACCCCCTGCTGTTAACTAGTGGGTTTAGGAGGGTTATTATACCTATGGGTCTGCGGTATGGCCAAGGCTGCGCCAGGCAGACAGCTCACTATCTGCACTCCACCGCCCGCGTCAGATGCTGCGTTAGAGAGACAGTATGAAGCACGCGCAGCAACAGCGATGACCTCTTTATTTCAGAGCTGTGGAGGCCTCTAGATACAAATAATTTAAACCACAGGCTTTTCTTTTTACCTCATTGGCCAGGAGTCAAGAAAGCAGGACAGGATAAAGAAAATCAAAGTATTGAGATCTTTTCTGTAAGAAAAAAAATACAAGAAAAGTAATGATTATTACTTCTTCCCTTTTCCTTCAAATATGCAATGATATTCCCAAAGAAATGTTATCAGTTCATTTGGGGAAGATCAAGCCAGTAACCCATCCTCCTTTTTGTAATATAGTTGGACTGGATTAATGAACTATTTAAAGCCTCATTTGACTGTGGTGCTATATGGAATGCATCTAAGCCTTTCTTCCATGCCCACTACCCATTCAAGCATTCTCTTTTGTTTTCATGAAAAGAATCCTTCATTGCATGAATGAAAATTGGAAACAGTTTAATTTTTTTTGTGATTTGGAAAAAACCAATTTTATTTCCATGTGAAAAAAGGATGACTTGTTTGCAAACTTATACTAACGATCTTGTTTTCTGATTTTGTCTCTTTTGGTTTTTTCCACAACTGATATTGTTATTTAGAAGGTTTCAGGTGGGTGACACTATTCCTGCGTAGGTGCCTGGCGGAAAGGAACACTAGGGCAGCATCAGTCCTCTCCTCTTCTTCCAGCCAGCTGCGACCACCACTCTGACAAAGTCCAAAAATATGGTAACGGGTTTGTAACTGCCAGCAAAAGAAAAACCACCTCACTCCATGCTTGAGCTCCTCTGTCTTGTGGCTTCCTTTTGAAGAGCAGAACAAGAAAAAAAAAAGTAACATAAAACAGTACCGTAAGCATTCCTTCTAAATGTTACACTGAACATCCAATTCTGTATTAAGTAAAAGGAAACTTGGATTGCAAGCAATAAACATGAAAAACAAGTAAGAAGCCTCTAACTCTTACAATGTCGGTTAATTTTCCTATTTTGTTTTATTTTTTCCTTCTTTATTTGGAGTTGCAGCGTTCTGATGATGCAGATATGCGCTGTGAGTCTGCAGTAGCGCAGGGGCTGCGCAGCGATACCTTCCAAGTAACCCTAAAGGCAGCAAGCGCAAGCAAGCAATCCCTGCCCCCTTTCAACCCCTTCGGCCTGTTGGTTGCGGACCTCTCCCCACCCTCTGCCAGCCTCGCACCCAAAAGTACCCTCGTCTCAGAGAATTGGCTCTCATTATGCTTTTTTTGTTTGTTTTTTTTTAAGAACATTTTGTTTATCAAAGGTGATGTTTTGTTTTGTTGTGATGAATATTTTCATGTTTTCTATTTACATTTTAAGTGTTACGGGTTTTTTTTTAAAATTCGGTTCCCCACAATTTAAGCAGAGGTGGCATTAAATCCCTCTCTCTATCCTGAGAAACTGTGTGGGTACTGAGCGTGTGCCAGTCTGGCGCATCAGGGGTTCTGCTGGGGGCTCCGGGTCTGCAGCTGTCTCACCTGGCCAGTCAGAGCGCAGCGGTCAATCAGTGACTACTGCAAGCAGCAGAGTCACGCAAGCGGCGGTATGCAATGGTGGTGGTTGTAGACGCACCTGCGCGCCAGCGAGCACTTGTGCGCATGCATTACAGGGACCTTCACCTTCACGCAATGTCCAACATCAAAGGTTGTGAAAAATCATGGACAAATATATTCTACAGCTGTCTAGCTGTTAAGCTGATAAATGACTATTCTTATTTGTTATGTGAAAATGGCTGCTTTTTGTTATAACTAGTTTAATTTATCTAATATGGCTCCCTCGTGTTTTGTGAGGAGGAGGTCATAACTGGAGATTGAGGTCTTGCGTTTTGGTGTTGGTTGGATCTGCGCAGCGTAGGAAAAAGCAATGCAGCTTTGCGCGGCAGACTTGCGCATGCGAGCCCATGCTGCAGATTCACTTTTTGCCAACATTGAGGACTGTCACTAATTCTACTTTCCCTGCCCTTTTTGTTTTCTTCTTTTTTTTATTCTCAAACTTCTATTTGTTTTATTTTACAATCCCCTGTCTTCCCATCTACATACTATACCTTCCCCATTCTGCCCCTTCCTTTCCTGTGGTTTTTCATTTTTAACCCATTCAAGGCTTGTTACCTGAAAGCCATTGAGACTCAGCCCAACTTTGCAGTTGCTTGGAGCAACCTGGGTTGTGTGTTTAATGCCCAGGGAGAGATATGGTTGGCCATACACCACTTTGAAAAGGTGAGATGGAATAGTTTACACCTAACATGTTCTGCATCATTTGAACTTGCTACTTTCTGTCTTGGTCCAAATACTCTTGTGTTACATCAAATGTTTGATTCTTATTTCCAGGCAGTAACTCTGGATCCGAATTTCCTGGATGCTTACATTAATTTGGGCAATGTTTTAAAAGAGGCCCGCATCTTTGACAGGTGAGTGTTCCCCACTGAATGGAAAACAGTGAGATACTGCCTCATTCATTTCAAGTTTGTAATCTTTTTGTTCATAACTCATCACTGCACCACACCTTATATGAAATTACAAAATGTCAGCGATATTGCCAAAACTTTATTTCAGTTTTACTTTGTTTATATTGTGTCAGTGTTTCTCATACAAATATTCAAGCAGGGTGACTTTAACCTACCCATAATGCCACTGTTGGTCCTTATACTGTGCTAAACTAGATATTCTCTTTTTACTTGGACTAATTGCCCTGCAAAAGCAGTGCAGACAACTAGAATATTTAAGAAATGGACAACTTTATTGTCATAAGAGAACTCCATGCAGTACTTGCATCTGTCAGATGGCTCTCAGGACAATAGTTAATGGTTAATAATCTTGTTTATTAAAATGCATATGTATTGACTCTAGTAATAGGTTTAAATGGTAGGTCATCTACCCTCATTTTGTCCACTTATTGTGTTAGTAATGGGCTGATGTCTTGGGCCTCCTTAACATAAAAAGAAAAAATAATGAACTTTACTGGTTTTGAGGAGGAGGACGAAATGGCTGCAGGCAAAAGATGTGTTATCACTAAATTGTAAAAGTTTGGCTGGTAAACATCACTTGTATCTGGTTTCAGAGCTGTGGCGGGCTACTTACGAGCCCTGAGCCTTAGCCCCAATCATGCTGTCGTCCACGGCAACCTGGCATGTGTCTACTACGAGCAGGGCCTCATCGACTTGGCTATTGACACCTATCGACGAGCTATTGAATTGCAGCCCCACTTCCCTGATGCTTACTGCAACCTGGCCAATGCGTTGAAGGAAAAGGGCAATGTAAGGCAGGACGTGTGTGTTGGTGTGTCCCTTTTCCTCTAAAGGTTGCTATGTGCTTAAAACCAGATTTCCACAACGAGATAGATGTGTGCTATTCCCTCAGACCATATTTGTCTCACTGCACTTGTTTGTGCATACGCCTATTGCATTTTATCCATGCACTTTGCTTTGCATACCCACATCCTATGGCATTGTGTGGAAGAATGCACAATGCTTCCATGTATGGAGAGAAGAAATACAGTGAAGTATGATATAATAGTGAGTTTTTTGTGGTTATAAATTGTTTGCATTGCAAACAATTTATAACCACTTGAGTCAAAAGCCAGATAATCTGTCTTCCAAAATCTAATTTCCCCATAAACACTTGATGTTAAAATGCATTTTGGGTGATCTGACACCAATCAGACTGCCCTCATTCGTATATGCAGTGACATAAAAGACACAATTGGGGTATAGTTTATATGAATTTAGGTTTAAAAGTGCCTAACAGACACCCCAGGAGGTGGTTAAAGTAGGACAGGGCAGTACATTGACTTTTTATGTTATATCGATATATTTTCAAACAAGATACAGGATGAGACAATACCATATATATCGATATAGTTTGATGTTGCGTTAAAATACATAACCCGTTTCTAAACACTAGAATGACCGGGATTTCACTCCTACCTAAAACGACCATGGGCGGTCAAATTGGCAGCCGATTTTTAAACTCTATATTCTGTCAAAATAAATACCCAACTGAGATATTAATGCATTGTATAGGTTAGTATGTCTGTTAGAAAACGACTGACACCAAAATTAACATTTTAACAACTATAATACTATTTTTAAACTTCAGAGAGACATGGTTGAACTTGAATAGCAAAATTTTAAAAGTGAAAATATTACCTGAAAAACAAAACGGAAAAGACATATTGCTAATCTAACAAACATAACAAGGCCTATAAAATGTGAAATGTAAAAAAAGAACAGAAAATAAATATAGAAACAGTCCCAAACAACGACCGGAACTGAAAAACTACAAGAATGACTGCGGGTGGTCATTTTGACAGCCACGGTTTTTAAACTCTATATTCTGTCAAGATAAATACCCAGTTGAGCTATTAATGCATTACACATGCATAACACCCATCCCATGTAGCTATATAAATTCTGCTATGAATAGTAGTAGTACTGTGGACTGGCCCTGGGTACGGTTTCAAACTAAATGGTGCTATTACCTGTACGCTTTTAAACTATTTTAATGCTACTCTATTTTAAACTAAAATAACTGGCGGTGCCTCCAAATAAATTTAGGATGTATGTTGCATGCATGTTGTGATGTATTATGCGCTGTATATTTTAAAACGGGGAAGGAAACCCTGTCTTTGCATTTTATTTTGTTTTAACAAAAGTGCTTGTGACGTCTCATATGTGGCTTTGACTTACAACTGAACATTTAGCCCACTTTGTAGAAAATACCGAGAAATATATAGTGTGTCGTCATCCAGCCTAAAAATACCGAGATATAATTTTTGGTCCATATCGCTCAGCCCTAGGTTAAAGACTAATTGTTGCTGAAAGTTGGTTTGGTGTGATTCGAGCTGTCTGTCCAAGCCATGTCATCTACTTCCAGATGTTTTAAAAATACTCTCTCCATTTGGGGAGAATATTTCTCATACAGGGAAGCGCTGCAAGTCTTTGATTTCTATCGAACAATTGGAGATTAATTTGAATGAATAAATGCAGCGTGGAGAGATTGCACCCAGATAGTATCTGGATACAAGTTGCATAAAATGCCAAATAACTTTCCTTTTTGTATATATGTCAGCTTGCTAATTTATTTGTATTATTTTATTTATTTTAAAAAATCTGTGGCTAACATCTGTACCAGGTATCAGAGGCAGAGGAGTGCTACAACACAGCCTTACGTCTATGCCCAACCCATGCTGACTCCCTCAACAACCTTGCCAATATCAAACGTGAGCAGGGCAACATTGAAGAGGCTGTCCAGCTCTACAGGAAAGCTCTGGAGGTAAGTATGGAACATACTGATTTGAATGATCCCCCCCCCCCCATCATCCCTTATAATGAAAAAAAAAACCATTACCTTTAATTTGAAGGTCGTGTTTGGTCTTTTGCTTTTGAGGACGTCATGACATCTTTCACTTGGCAAGCGAGTAACCTGAGCAATTTTCTCATTAGGTCTTCCCGGAATTCGCGGCTGCTCATTCTAACCTGGCCAGTGTCCTGCAGCAGCAGGGAAAACTTCAGGAAGCCCTCATGCACTACAAAGAGGCCATCAGGTTAGAAGCTTAGATTAAAGATGGTTGTCATTGTACAGTAAGTTTGGGTTGCCACAAGCTGCTAGAATTGATTCAGTGTGTTGTCTAAAGTAAAGCAAATGTCCAGAATTGTGTCTTGGGTAATTCAACACCATTCCTCCTTGGAAAATTCTATGCTTGGTGTAAGTAAATCTGACTTGAGATCAAGCATTTGAGGCCATCATGTCATTCCCGCCAGGCGGTAGTCTGGGAAGGGATGTCGCATTTTTCATGTGTTTTTCTCTGTCCGCGGCTTATCTCACATACTTCTGGGACTATCGGGCTTAAATTCCTCTTGCAGTTATGACTGTATCATCAAGAACCTCTTGTTGCAGTGATTCAAAACCTTTGAAAAACATTTGTTCTCACTACTGCCGCTCCCTCTCTATCTCGCTCGACCAACGCTGCTCTCTGTCGCTGCCCAATCTAAGTCAACCGTGCGACTCACATCTCCAGTTTACTTTGATCGAGCAGTGACAGTGTCAAAACATTACGCATTCCAGTACGAGTCTTGATAGTAAAGAAGAAATCGATCGTATTTCTTTAGTCAGCAAATCATTCACTGCTGTTCTCAGCACAGGAGAACTGGAGGAACACTGGAGGAACCAAAATGAATTGCCTCTGCACTGCCTGTTGGCACCTATGTCGTATTGGACTCGAATTTAGCTTTATGGCATTTACTCATGTTGTTCTCTCCTGCCTGGATTCTTGCTTGTGTTGTATCACCTCCCAGATGTACATTGCTTTGGATATAAGCATCTGCTAAATGAAATTGTAATTGTAAAAACAATAACCTGTCTTTTTTTTCCCCTTCATAATATAATAAAGTTGGGTAAACCGCTTACGCTTGCGTATGCATGACTCACATCTATGGTTGACTCAAGATCGAGCAGTGACATAGTTGTTAAAAGGATTTTGATAATCCAAAAAAATGCGAAAGCTACAGTGGACTATGATGTTTGCGGATGACATTTTGATCTGTAGCAAGAGTAGAGTGCAGGTTGAGAGCCTGGAGAGGTGGATGTATGCACTGCAGAGAAGAGGAATGAAAGTCAGTAGGAGCAAGATGGAATAAATATATGTGTGAATGAGAGGGAGGGCAGTGGAATGGTCAGGATGCAAGGAGTAGAGGTGATGAAGGCGTATGAGTTTAAATACTTGGGGTCAACTGTCCAAAGTAATGGGGAGTGTGGAAGTGAGGTGGAGAAGAGAGTGCAGGCAGGGTGGAGTGGATGAGAAGAGTGATTTGCGACAGAAGGGTACCAGCCCGAGTTAAAGGGAAGGTTTACGAGATGGTTGTGAGACCAGCTATGTTATATGGTTTGGAGACAATTGCACTGATGGGTGACAGGAGGCGGAGCTGGAGGTGGCAGAGTTGAAGATGCTAAGATTTTCATTGGGAGTGATGAAGAAGGACAGGGTTAGGGACAGCTCAGGTTGGACAGTGTGGACACAAAAGCAAGAGAGGTAAGATTGCGATGGTTTGGACATGTGTGGAGGAGAGATGCTGGGTATATTGGGAGAAGGATGCTGAATATGAAGCTGCCAGGGAAGAGGCAAAAGGAAGGCCAAAGAGGAGGTTTATGGATGCAGTGAGAGAGGACATGCAGGTGGCTGGTGTGATAGAGGAAGATGCAGAGGACAGGAAGAGATGGCATCGGATGATCCGCTGTGGCGACCCTCAACGGGAGCTGCCAAAAGTAGTTGTAATAGAGTCTTTAAATAAATGAAACATAACAAGGACACTGTGTCATAGATGTGTAGCAACAAACATTCTTGGATATCGAAAATGGTATGACCCATCCATCCGTCTGTCCTCCCCACAGATGGACTCATTAACTGTGAGTAATTGAGCAAGCAACTGTGAGTAATTGAGCAAGTGAGCTTAACTGTGAATGAGTGAGGAAATAACAGGCTATAGCAGATGTTTCACATCTAAAAATCTATTGAAACTGTACAAATACAAATCTTAATTACACTTATGTGCTCTCTGACAGCCATCTTTGTACAACACGCTCCGCATCGAAATTGGCAACTGCTGGTCCTCAATGCTTATGTATAGCAGTTTCCACAATATTTCAACTGAAAGGTTGCGCTGCCGATCTGTTTTAATGTGCTTCATGGCATTGAAGCCACGTTCACAGGCAGCGGTGAATAGTGGGAGCAGGAGGATTAGGTCAACCACCATCAGCAGGTTGGGGGAGCTCTGCAGCCTATTGGGGTCTGTTAAAACATCTGCTCATACCTTGCTTTGTTGACCTGGGGGAGCGCTTTGATCCCTACTTTTGTGCTTGGCCACTCATGATGCCTTGCCTATCCCCTGGCACAGCCCACCCTATCCAGTATGACAGTAAAGTGGTCTGTGAAGACATGGAGATGGTCTGCTCCATAACTGGCCAGGTCTGCCTCCTCTGCAGGCCACTTCCTCGGATGAGGGGATGAGAATGCTGAGGTGGCAAGAGTCTGAGGGGAGGAGGAGTTTGTTGATGATTTTGAAGGCTGTTTCTGTGCTATGCTGTGAGCGGAAACCAGATTGAAATGGTTCAAACAGGTCATTGGAGATGAGGTTAGCTTTGAGTTTGGGTGGCGACAACACATTACAGTATTTTTGACAGGAAGGGGGGATTGGAGATGGGCTGGAAGTTGCTCATGATATCAGGGTTGAGTCCAGGTTCTTTAAGTATGGGGCTGACTGCAGCCAGTTTAAGTGTATGGGGGATTGAGCCAGAGCTGAATGAGGAGTTAGATTTCTGTGGTGAGTGGGGAAATAGCTGGGACACTGCCCTTAATAAGATTGGATTGGATCCAGAAGACAAGTGGAGCTTCTCATTCCTAGCATAAGGTTGGACAGCTCCATTGGGGATACAGGGGAGAACTTGGCCAGGAGCTGAGTTGTAAAAAGTGGGGGGGGGGGGCTGGGAGGTAGAGAGGGTGGGGGAGGTGGTCAGGTTGCTGTAGATGGTGCCAGTTTAAGTTTGGAAAAATGAAAGGCAAGAGTTGCACTTGGTAACTGTGAAGGAATTGGATGTATTGTCACTGGGTTTGAGACGTTTTATTGTGGAAAGGAGAGCCTTAGGGTTGGTGAAGCCAAAGTGTATGAGTAGTGAGTAGTAGGTGGACTGGGCTGTGATGAGAGCGTCTTTGTGTTGTTGAAGGTAGTCCGAGTAGGCTTGGAGATGCACACCAATTTTCTCGGAGAGTCTTTGAAGCTGGCGCTTGCAGGATTTCATTTGATGGGGTTCAGAAGTATACCAGGGAGCTGAGTGTGTGAATGAGACCGTTTTGGTTTTAATGGGAGCCAGCTGATCAGGGCAGGAAGCGAGTGTGTCATTATAATCGTAGACAAGATCAGCGGGCTTATTAGACAACAGGAGAGGGTAGGCAAACATTTTACTGGCAAGAGAGGTAGAAAGAGCTGAGGGGGAGATAGATTTTAGATTTCTGAAGGATATTATGTGTTTGTCTTTCAGGATGGGGATAGGGATGTCACTGTCCATGGTGATTGCCAGGTGGCCAGAGATATTGAGGTTGAGGCTGAATAATTGATGTATTGTGAGACAGTAGAGGAGACCAAATCCAGGATGTGACCATAGCTGTGAGTGGGGAAGTTGATATGTTGTGTGAAGTTGAAGCATTGTAGTGGTTCCAGAAATTCTATGGCAGATTTACAGTCAGTGTCATCAATTTGGATATTAAAATCACCCAGGAGGAGAACGGAAGGTGAGATGCCACATAGCTGAGTCAGAAAGTCAGAGAAGGAGGGATTTGGCTTATTTATTTATTTATTTATTTATTTATTGGGGGGGAGGGGGGGTAAACAATGGCAGTGACCAAAGGGGAATGGGGAGAGTTTGAAGGCAAGGTATGTGGGGAAAAATGAGTGGCAGGAATGGAAATGGTGGTTGTTTTTACCACAGTCCTTGTCTATAATATCAGAACATTGCTGGGTTCTATGTTAAGTACACTGAGAGAGGGCCATGAAACCGGGATCAAATTCCATGTATGTGCAAGCCTATATGGCCAATAAACTTGATTGTGATTGATGTCATTACTGTAAACATTAGCAACACCACCTCCCCGCCCCTCAAGATGAGGTTTGTCAATGTATGTGAATCCTGTGGGTGTGGTCTGGTTTAGTGAGAAATAGTCCAGGGGTTTGTCAGGCAGAGGAAATCAAGGTTACTGTCAGTTATAAATTAATTCAGAATGAGGCTTTTGTTACTGAGAGACCGAGTGAACAAAACCGGTTTCAGATGATGTTGCTTTGTGATAGGTTGTGAGGACTGAGGAAGGGGGCAGAGACTGGACTGATTTCATGTGTCATTTGTTGTGGTAGGGTAATGTCTGATAATATGGTTAAACATAATGCCGCATGCAATATCCACTGTTGGAAAGCATGACCTGTGATACATTAATTATGATTGCTGAGCTTTTATACCGCCCTCCCCCCCTTTTGGTTTTTCTCTCCAATTTTTAGAATCAGCCCCACATTCGCTGATGCCTATTCAAACATGGGCAACACATTGAAGGAAATGCAAGATGTACAAGGAGCTTTGCAATGCTACACCCGTGCCATCCAGATTAACCCTGCCTTTGCCGATGCTCACAGCAATCTGGCCTCGATCCACAAGGTATGGAGAAGCAAGCTCATGCTGTTTTTGGGTAAAATTGTATTTCTCCACTCTCTGAGTTTGACTTGCAAAGACACTGCTATTAAGAGGACTTGAGACAATATATTGCTAATAATTAACTTTCTTATTTCAGGACTCTGGCAATATTCCAGAGGCCATTGCATCATACCGCACAGCCTTGAAACTGAAGCCAGATTTCCCTGATGCCTACTGCAATTTGGCACACTGCCTGCAGGTATTTATTACTTAATTGGTTTAAGCCTGCCATGTACCACCCTTTTTTCTGTCCTGTTAAACATATACATGTCAACTTTATGTCCATGTTGATGGATAAATTCTGTCTACAATACCTTATGCTTGTCACTGTTTTCAGATTGTGTGTGACTGGACCGACTATGATGAGCGGATGAAGAAACTTGTGAGCATTGTGGCTGATCAGCTGGATAAGAACCGTCTGCCTTCAGTGCACCCTCACCATAGCATGCTATATCCACTCTCCCATGGTTTCCGTAAGGCCATTGCCGAACGGCACGGCAACCTTTGCCTGGATAAGGTACACGCACCGATCAAAGCAAGTAAACTTCGTATTTTTGTGGCTTGAAAGGTGGCTGGTGATACTGTGGTGTCTGCAGGGACATGGGCCTTAACTTGACATGGTACGAGTTCTGTATAGTCACAAGTGTAAAGAAAAAAGTGACAGATGTAAAGCTGGTGCCTGTGGGGATGATGGTTTGGTACAAGGCTCAATGAAAATTAACCAAACAAAGAATTTAGGATACTTTTTTGTGTGTGTGTATATATATATATATATATATATATACTATCAGCCTTATTCTAGTGCTTTGATGGTTCTGTCATAAATTGTTGTCTGTCTCTTTGCAACCGGGGTCTTATACGACTGCTTGTTTACTTCACAGATTAATGCTCTACATAAGCCTGCTTATGAGCATCCTAAAGATCTGAAAGCCAGTGGAGGTCGACTGCGTATTGGCTATGTCAGCTCTGACTTTGGCAACCATCCTACTTCCCACCTGATGCAGTCCATCCCTGGCATGCACAACTCTGAGAAGTTTGAGGTTCTTGACCCTGACTTTCAGTCTCCACTCTAGATCTAAAACCTATATGATATATTTCATATAAGATCTGGACTTCTCTTATGATCATTAATTTTAAAGGCTTGGTTTATGCATGAAATTTTTGACTCATTGTTTCTCTGCAGGTGTTCTGCTATGCCCTCAGCCCTGATGATAGTACCAACTTCCGTGTGAAAGTGGTAGCAGAGGCTCATCACTTCACTGACCTTTCACAGGTAAATGTTAATGAAGAGGTTGTTTCCCAGTCAGTTTGTTCTATGGGAGTTTTTTTTTCTTCTAATTAACATTTGCTCGGCCTCGTCTTCTGCCAGATTCCATGCAATGGCAAGGCAGCTGACCGTATCTACCAAGATGGAGTCCACATCCTAGTGAACATGAATGGATACACCAAGGGAGCTCGCAATGAGCTGTTTGCCCTGCGCCCTGCACCCATCCAGGTCAGCTTCATGTCTGGTTTCTGGTTTTATTACAATTAAGTAATAAAAAGCTGCAGGCAGTGTGCCAATATTTTGGCTTTCCTAAAGCATAATGTGACAGGTAACTATCAGAAGGAATTGGTGGATGGTACTCACTGAAACAAGTAAATGACTCTGCCACATTACACGGATATCTGCATTGATTAACCCCGGAGCTGGGCCAACTGAGTTGATGTCATTTGATGAACAATACCCCTAAAGGCTAACTTGCAGTCATTTGCAAGCTATGCAGTGGTTGCAGAAAACTGTCTACCAAAGATGTACAAAATAGTAGATCTTTGCAAACATGTTTTGTAGCCACTCCTTTTCCATTTGAATTGGTCTTGCTTGCTTTGGTTTATTATTCATATCACTCGATAATAGAAGTCAGGATTCAATTTCAGTTACACACATCTTAAATTAATTGAGAAAAGTTCACGTATTGCTAGTTGTTCTGCTTGCAGTTGTGAATCAAATTTTGATGGGGAAGGTCATTAAATGTGGACAAGATGCACACACAAATGAAATCCTATTTATAATTTGTTTACTCTTCTCAATCAGGCTATGTGGCTGGGCTATCCAGGAACCAGTGGGGCTCCTTTCATGGATTACATCATCACTGACAAAGAGACGTCCCCCTTTGAAGTAGCAGAGCAGTATTCTGAAAAATTAGCCTACATGCCTCACACTTTCTTCATTGGAGACCATGCCAACATGTTCCCTCACCTGAAGGTAAAACTATCTATTTTATTTTTTTTAATTTTTTTATTTTTATTTAAGTCACTTGATCAGTATCAAATTGCTGAATTTTTCCCTAGATGCTTTGTTTTGGGCCCAGATTTTTGGTTAACCAAGCAGGTTTTAAGCAATGTTTACACTCTGTAATGTGTGTGTGTGTGTGTGTGTGTGTGTGTGTGTGTGTGTGTGTGTGTGTGTGTGTGTGTGTGTGTGTGTGTGTGTGTGTGTGTGTTTTAACATACATGTTTTTTTTTGTAATCTACAGAAAAAGGCTGTAATTGATTTCAAATCCAATGGACATATCTTTGACAACCGCATTGTACTCAATGGTATTGATCTGAAGGCCTTCTTGGACAGTCTTCCGGATGTGAAGGTAGTAAAGGTGAGTGCAAAAATTAAATAGATTTAACTTGATTAAGATTGACTTGAGCTGCATTTCTAATTAACTCTGTAATCCTGTTTGATGAGAAAATATAGATGTACAATATTAAATTTATTGTAAGATAATTTATATATTTGCCGTCCGCGGTGGCGTAGCGGTCTAAGCATCGGCTTGGTGTCGATGCAGTTGCCCACTGGGGACTGGGGTTCGCGCCCCGGTCTCGTCAGATCCGACTATGGCCGGACTCGGTGAAGCGGCAATCATTGGCAATGCTGTCTTCGGGAGGGGGGCGGAGTCGGCTTGTGTTCGTCATGTGAATGCGTCTCTGTGTGTGTCGGAAAAACAGTGGTTCGGCTTGGATTCGCCTTGTCACGAAAGTGGGGAGGCGCTTTCCTTCGAGACTGCCGGCCGGAGAGATGCAGTTGGCGAACGCATGCAATACGAGGGTGGGTGTTTGAATTAAAATAGGGATCAATTGGCCACTAAATTGGGAGAAAAAAGGGAAAAATCAGAAATAAATTTATAAAAAAAAAAAAAGATAATTTATATATTTTACACAAAACCACAGTGTTGCAGATAAAGTTGTTAAATACATCAGGGATTTTCAAAGTGTAAGACAGTGAGCCTCCCTTCAGAGAACATCAAGTCACTGGGGCCGTCCCCATTTTAATAAAAGGCCTAATAATAATCAACTGCAAAAAAAAAAAAGTTATGGTAAGATCTACCTAAAACGTCCATGAGCCATCAAAAAGACCGCTTGTAATTTGCGCGTGATCATGCGCGTCATGTCACTATTTACGACATGTGTTGGTTGCATCATTTCCTTCACGAAGTTCATTGCTGTGTCCTAGAAACACACTAGCGTTCTCCAGGGCAGAGTAATAATCTAAACTTGATTTTTGATTATGGCCAACATGTCTGGTTACAGACGCCATTTCTGATGCACCATGACTACTACCGCGGCGTTGCAGTATTTACAGGCGTTGGACAGCGGCGATTTTGAATTGTTTGAAAAATGGTATTAAAGTTGCTAAAATGTTAATTCTGGTGTCAGTCGTTTCTTAAAAGACATAATAACATATGCAATGCATTAATATCGCAATTGGGTATATAATATCTTGACAACCAGGGTCTTGACGGCCCACGTGTCCAGGTAACGTAATGCGCTACCTGGACTCAAGTTGAGGCTTGATCAACCCTGACTGGTTCGCTCAGGTGAGGGTGTCTGATGTTAAGACCCAAAACACCCAATGACCCCGGGTTTATTACTCACGATGTGTCCAGGTTTCACCACAAGGTGTATCAAAGAACTACCTTAATGGGAGCAGTGAGTCAACATTTTGGCTGCACACAGATGGTGGATGCGTGGCTGTACTGATCATGCTTTCTGTTGGGTGCAGACATTCTCTTGTGTTTCCCTGCTTTTTTCCCCTGAAACTCTTTGGCATCCCCAGGGGAGGCAGGCCTCACACTTTGAAAAATGCTGAAATACATTAATTTACTTAGTACAGTTTTAAGTAGGCATGATATAAAGGTTTGAAACTTTTTTTCTTTATCCAATAATTTCCTTTTTAATTTGAACTGTTCTCTTCACTCTGACCAGATGAAGTGTGACAACAGCCAGGAGCCTGTTGGGGACAACAATGGAGCTCTATCCATGCCTGTAATCCCCATGAACACAGCAGCTGAGGCGATCATCAACATGATCAACCAGGGCCAGATACAGGTCACAATCAATGGCTTCACTGTCAGCAATGGCCTGGCCACCACACAGGTACATATTTCACATCGGCACAGACATGTGCACAAACATACTTTCCCATGAGCATTTCCTGTATTTATTTTGTAGATGTTTGAGGTGAAGGTAGTTTGCTTCCTAGACCCAGGTAAACTCTTAGGCCAGTATGACATAAGTTGGTGTTAATATAATGTAAATTGAAAATGTTGTTGGTAATAAGATCAAATAGTATATTCATTAAATTTTTCTAGCTGTAGAAATACCTTGGCAGAGAATAGATCATATAGCCACCCACTCTTGAGTTACATGTATCAACGCTATTATGAAATATCAAAACAACTTGTAGACAAGGGCAAGAGTGGCAATTATTTTAGCATGCTGCTTTTCTAGATGTTTTCAGCTGAAGAGGTTACAGCCCCAGGGACTGTGGCCTTTCAGGTATGGAGTGCTAAAATTGAGAATACAAAAATAAGCGATGAGAGAAAATGGTGGCAAAGATTTCTCTATTTAAAATTCTACTTGCCAAAGCAGCACCAACTACCCGTAGTCATCAACAGGCTGGCCATCTCTGTGTGGCCCCCACAGACAACACCTGTTACTGTGTATGACAGAAAGTTGAGAAGCCAGTATATCTTTCAACAGTATTGTCTTATCTTCAATTTTAGATTAACAACAAAGCTGCCACCGGAGAGGAGGTCCCACGCACTATTGTTGTGACAACTCGTTCCCAGTATGGTCTCCCAGAGGATTCCATTGTCTACTGCAACTTTAATCAGCTCTACAAGATTGACCCACCTACCCTGCAGATGTGGGCCAATGTAAGTTAAATAGCGAGATTTGGTTTGAACCTAAAAATTTTGTGTGTGTGTGTGCGCACACACACACACACACACACACCCACAAAGGTGCACACACACACACATATATATGTACATATACAGTGCATCCGGAAAGTATTCACACCCCTTCACTTTCCCCACATTTTGTTATGTTACAGCCTTATTCCAAAATAGATTAAATTCCTTTTTTTCTCATCAATCTACATACAAAACCCCGTAATGACAAAGCGAAAAAGGTTTTGTAGAAATTTTTGCAAATTTATTGAAAATAAAAAACTGAAATATTGCATGTACATAAGTATTCTCACCCTTTACTCAGTACTTGGTTGAGGCAACCTTGGCAGCGATTACAGCCTCAAGTCTTCTTGGGTATGAAGCTACAATTTTGGCACACCTTTATTTGGGGTATTTCTCCCATTCTTCTCTGCAGATCCTCTCAAGCTCTGTCAGGTTAGATGGGAGTGTCGCTGCATGGCTATTTTCAGGTCTTTCCAGAGATGTTTAATGGGGTTCAAGTCTGGGCTCTAGCTGGGCCACTCAAGGACATTCACAGACTTGTCCCAAAGCCACTCCTTCGTTGTCTTGGCTGTGTGCTTAATGTCGTTGTCGTGTTGAAAGGTAAACCTTTGCCCCAGTCTGAGGTCCTGAGCGCTCTGGAGCAGGTTTTCATCAAGGATCTCTCTGTACTTTGCTCCATTCATCTTTCCCTCGATCCTGACTAGTCTCCCAGTTCTTGCCGCTGAAAAACATCCCCACAGCATGATGCTGCCACCACCTTGCTTCACTGTAGGGATGGTATTAGCAAGGTGATGAGAGGTGCCTGGTTTCCTCCAGACGTGACATTTGGCATTCAGGCCAAAGAGTTCAATCTTGGTTTCATCAGACCAGAGAATCTTGTTTCTCATGGTCTGAGAGTCCTTTAGGTGCTTTCTGGCAAACTCCAAGCGGGCTGTCATGTGCCTTTTACTGAGCAGAGGCTTCCGTCTGGCCACTCTACCATAAAGGCCTGATTGGTGGAGTGCTGCAGAGATGGTTGTCCTTCTGGAAGGTTCTCCCATTTCCACAGAGGAACGCTGGAGCTCTGTCAGAGTAACCATCGGGTTCTTGGTCACCTCCCTGACCAAGGCCCTTCTCCCCCGATTGCTCAGTTTGGCTGGGCGGCCAGCTCTAGGAAGAGTCCTGGTGAATCCAAACTTCTTCCATTTACGAATGATGGAGACCACTGTGCTCTTCGGGACCTTCAAAGCTGTAGAAATTTTTTTGTACCCTTCCCCAGGTCTGTGCCTCGATACAGTCCTGTCTTGGAGGTCCACAGGCAGTTCCTTTGATTTCATGGCTTGGTTTCTGCTCTGACACGCACTGTCAACAGTGGGACCTTATATAGACAGGTGTGTGCCTTTCCAAATCATGTCCAATCAATTGAATTTACTACAGGTGAACTCCGATCAAGATGTAGAAACATCTCAAGGATGGTCAGTGGAAACAGGATGAACCTGAGCTCAATTTTGAGTGTCATTGCAAAGGGTGTGAATACTTATTTACATGCAATATTTCAGTTTTTTATTTTTAATAAATTTGCAAAAATTTCTACAAAACCTTTTTCACTTTGTCATTATGGGGTATTGTGTGTAGATTGATGAGAAAAAAAAGGAATTTAATCCATTTTGGAATAAGGCTGTAACATAACAAAATGTGGGGAAAGTGAAGGGGTGTGAATACTTTACGGATACACTGTATATATCAACATGTTGATATTCCGCTCATTAGTTGAGCACTTATAACACCATTGACGGTTTCGGAAAAAAAACGCTATATATATATATGATCTAAGAAATTTTGATATGGAAAGAGATTTTGGATATAGACAGAGGTTGAAAGTTTTTTAGTTTCCTGATAATAAACACCTTTTTGTGACAATAAATTAGTTTTACTGTAACTCAGTATTATTAACATTTTCTTTTTAAATACCTGTAGATCCTAAAGCGTGTGCCTAACAGTGTGCTGTGGCTACTTCGTTTCCCTGCTGTGGGTGAGCCCAACATCCAACAGTACGCCCAGAACATGGGTTTGCCAGGTTCCCGCATCATCTTCTCCCCTGTGGCCCCCAAGGAGGAGCATGTAAGGAGGGGTCAGCTAGCTGATGTGTGCCTAGACACCCCTCTATGTAATGGCCACACCACAGGCATGGATGTCCTCTGGGCTGGAACACCTATGGTTACCATGCCAGGTAAGGAAACTTGGACACCAAACAGATTTCAAGGGACATACACAAGGTGGACCTCGGCAAAGGACCAGACTAGTTTCCTACATTATGATAATTCTGGTAAGAAAACACTGATAGGATTAGTCAAGAATAGTAAGCAAATTTTGAAGTAGCAACTTAAGTGTATGAAGTAAAACTAACAATTTCACAAACTGCACAATTTCAAATACTGCAGATTGTGCTTCTCTACAGTATTTGCACAGATTGAGTTCTGTACTTAGAAGGAATATTGTTTACAGGAATATTGTTTACTTATCAAAGGTGCCTATCGCAAAACCTGTCTCAGGCAGCATGACCAATAGGTCCTGCTCCTCCTGAGTGAGGCAGTGCATGAGCAAAGAATACTAACTAAATTGTCAGCAATATTTTCACAAAATGATAACTTGAATGAGGGATGTTGTGTGACTTTTGTGGACATTTTTTTTCTTTTAAGACTTTAAATGTTACCCTGGTTTTATTTTATATATATATATATATATATACACTCACCGGCCACTTTATTAGGCACACCTTTCCAACTGCTCGTTAATGCAAATTTCTAATCAGCCAATCACATGGCAGCAACTCAATGCATTTAGGCATGTAGACATGGTCAAGACGATCTGCTGCAGTTCAAACCGAGCATCAGAATGGGGAAGAAAGGTGATTTAAGTGACTTTGAACGTGGCATGGTTGTTGGTGCCAGACGGGCTGGTCTGAGTATTTCAGAAACTGCTGATCTACTGGGATTTTCACGCACAACCATCTCTAGGGTTTACAGAGAATGGTCCGAAAAAGAGAAAATATCCAGTGAGCGGCAGTTCTGTGGGCGAAAATGCCTTGTTGATGTCAGAGGAGAATGGCCAGACTGGTTCGAGCTGATAGAAAGGCAACAGTAACTCAAATAACCACTCATTACAACCGAGGTACGCAGAAGAGCATCTCTGAACGCACAACACGTCGAACCTTGAGGCAGATGGGCTACAGCAGCAGAAGACCACACCGGGAGCCACTCCTGTCAGCTAAGAACAGGAAACTGAGGCTACAATTCGCACAGGCTTTCCAAAATTGGACAATAGAAGATTGGAAAAACGTTGCCTGGTCTGATGAGTCTCGATTTCTGCTGCGACATTCGGATGGTAGAGTCAGAATTTGGCGTCAACAACATGAAAGCATGGATCCATCCTGCCTTGTATCAACGGTTCAGGCTGGTGGTGGTGGTGTAATGGTGTGGGGGATATTTTCTTGGCACACTTTGGGCCCCTTAGTACCAACTGAGCATCGTGTCAACGCCACAGCCTACCTGAGTATTGTTGCTGACCATGTCCATCCCTTTATGACCACAGTGTTCCCATCTTCTGATGGCTACTTCCCAGCAGGATAACGCGCCATGTCATAAAGCTCGAATCATCTCAGACTGGTTTCTTGAACATGACAATGAGTTCACTGTACTCAAATGGCCTCCACAGTCACCAGATCTCAATCCAATAGAGCACCTTTGGGATGTGGTGGACCGGGAGATTCGCATCATGGATGTGCAGCCGACAAATCTGCAGCAACTGCGTGATGCTATCATGTCAATATGGACCAAACTCTCTGAGGAATGTTTCCAGTACCTTGTTGAATCTATGCCACGAAGGATTAAGGCAGTTCTGAAGGCAAAAGGGGGTCCAACCCGGTACTAGCAAGGTGTACCTAATAAAGTGGCCAGTGAGTGTATATATATATATATTTCGATGAATGTTTTTAATAATAAAGAAAATTCTGTCATGGCATTAAATTACCAGCTCGAGTTGGTTAAAAAATGAATTCTTTTTTAAAATGAAATGATTACTATCTGTTAAAAAATGTTAAAGTAGTCATAACTGGTCTTAATTGTTTCTTCTTTTATTTTTGTGAATAGGGGAGACCCTAGCATCACGTGTTGCTGCTTCACAGCTCACCTGTTTGGGCTGTCCTGAGCTGATTGCTCATAGCCGTCAGGAGTATGAGGATGTAGCTGTTAAACTCGGATCCGACATGGAATAGTAAGACGAATTTGCTCGACTGTTTACCTGTTTGTTGCAGCAAATTCAATTTTTATCATAAACCTTACAATTTCACTACACTTTTTTTTCCCCCTGCAGCCTGAAGATGATTAGAGCACGTGTATGGAGGCAGCGAATCTGCAGCCCTTTGTTTAACACCAAGCAATACACCATGGACCTGGAGAAGCTCTATCTGCAGATGTGGGAACACCATGCCAATGGGAACAAGCCAGAACCCCTGGTCAAACTCCAGCCAATAGAGAGCAACGAGAATGCCTGAACTAAATGAACTACAACCCAATCTGATCCTCCCTTATCATGTTTGATCTCAACCATCATCAGCACCCTAACTTGATCTGTCAGTCATTTCTGCCCCAGCTTCTCTTCCCTGAATGTTCATGGCTGACAGTCCCCCATCCCCACCCTTTATCGATCAATAGGACTCTTGATTCTTTATGGAGCGTACAGGTGTACTCACATTGATCGTCCTTCAAATTTGCTTGTTGCATCACATTTCTGTTTTTCCAGGACCAGATAGCCAACGCCTGTCAGGCTTTTCATTTGAGACTCTTAACGCAAGTCACATCTTTTCTGATGAGTGTCAGATGCAAGTGCCCCCAGTCCTTCACCCCCTTGCCCTTCTAGTGCTTGGAATCTCAGTGGATTTTTCTCTTTTCTCTGTGCATATGAGACTGAAATGCTGGCTTGTTGAAAGAATGCCCATCCTCCATTGCATTGTTGATATACGTAAATTGGATTAAGTGTTCTGAGTATTTTAAAGGACAGTAGTGCACCCTGGAAGTTGTAACCTCTGACTAAAGTTAAATCGGCTTTAACATGCATTCGTAAAACCAACCAAGTTTGCACCTTCTCTTGATTTTCTCTTAAGCTATTGTTAAGTCTGACAGATTTTCTGTGTGGGTTTTGAGGTAGCTGTTGTTGAGGAAGACTTTCTCCTCCCTTTTCACTTCTCTCATGAAATGCCCACTTCTAAAAATGTTCGTCCTGTGTCAGTGTAAGAATGCTCAATAGCTATTGGTCCTTTTTGGTGTCACACTATGCTCGCAAAGGCCATTGGACAAAGCTGGATAAGAAGTTTATTAGTTATCATTGGAGGGGCCTATATTTCACTTAAGCTGTCATTTGCTTACTGATATTTTTTTTATCACGAACTGGGAGCGGCCTAGGTAAGTATTTTCTAAGCAGTTGGTTTTTTGTTTTTTTTTGTATTGTCCAATAACTGTTTGCTGTCAATGATGCATCTAGACGGAGCCTTGCAGTAATTAAAAGAAAATTAAAAAGATTTTGTACTGCCTAATTCACTCAAAAAAAAATGACAGTGATGCTAGAAGTCTGGCCCTAGAAGTCTGGAGTCGACCTTTATACCACGAAAGCAGGGGTTGCCAATATGGTAGGTAATGGGTCTACATGCCACACAACATCTTGCACAACTGGTGAGGCTTAATAATTGTTGCATATCAGAATTGATAGATTTTGATGAGAATTTACAAACCTTGTGGTATAAAAAGAGTTGTGCTAAAGGTGTCCCATCCATTTCGCCTGAGTCTTTGGTTTCCCTGATGTACCAGTCATGGAAATCCTCCCAGCCCTTTGTGTTATTTCTTATTGACATAACGATACGGCTCGCTGGTGTAGTTAACAACTTTCTTCAAGACTCCGGTTTGTTTACATCACCTCTCTGGCCATGCTTGTACCCCGTGCATGCGCCCTGCGCAGTTTGCTTTGCAACATAACAGTCACATGACCATTTGACTATTCTCTGCAACATGCCACATCTCCCTCATCAAGTCTCTTTTAAATAGTAACATATGTACAATAAAATAACCATGAATAGCCATTACAGGTATTGTACAAGAACATCCATGAACATGTATTAGCAATGTTATATCTGACAGTGAATGCCCTTTCACCAAAACCCGTTACATTTGTTCAATCAACCTCTGCAGCTTTTACTGTTCTACCAGACCTGTGAGGCTCAACTGGTTCTATGTGTACGAGTGCTCAGTGCTCTCGCCCCTCTGTCATTGTACCTTTTTTGATTACACTTGTTTTTCACACTTGGTTTGCTTCTGTTTCTATAAACACTGGTAGCCTCGTTTTCTGTTGAACAACAGTTCTGCGGGTGACTGTCCTCTTTCAGTGGTGCCCCTGAGCAAGATAAGGAGCAGAGTCTGAGTCCACTGCTTTCTTGATCACCAGTTTGGCTATTCTGACTCCATTCTCTGCCAGCCCGTTAGACTGCGGGTATAATGGACTAGATGTAACATGCTTAAATCCGTATTCCTCAGCAAAGTCTCTGAAGGCTTGACAACAAAACTGAGGTCCGTTGTCTTTCATCACTCATCTAAGTGACGGTCCAAGGACAGGATGTTGTGTTGCTGTAAAGCCTCTTGAGGCAAATTTGTAATTTGAAATATTGGGCTATACAAATAAAATTAACGACTTGACTTGACTCTCCAGTCTAAACTGACTGCAGGTATCCCCACCCTTATAAACAATAGTTGCATAACGACCGAAAACAACGACCAGTTTCATATGCAAATATGGCGTGACCATTAACTAGAATTTCAATGGCCATCTGTACTATTCACAGAGGATTTGGGGATGTTTACAATCACAGCATTGTAAGATCAATCAATCAAGTCGCATTTTTATAGCGCTTTTCTAGATGCAACAGCCACTCAAAGCGCGTTACAATTAATTCTCCCCTACACACACAGATGGTGACAGACGTACTCTTAGCCCCCCCCCCCCCCCCGGTAAGTGTGGTTATCCTAACTGGGCGTTTGTCAACGCTAGGGAGAAGCCCAAACAGTGCACCAGCCAATCGAAGAGAGGAGAAGAACAACAGCAGCCTAAGCGTAAACCAGAGGTGATTCCGTATGTGGCATATGTTCCGTATGTTGCTTTCAAACCCCAAAACATGATGTGCCAGAAGTTGGTCCACCCCAAGGATCGGGTCTCACGGCACAAACAGAGCCATATAGTGTACTATACTGTTAAGGGCGCGTCGGAAAAAAACGGAAGAATTTAGTTTGTAGCGCCAGTTGTGAAGAAACGGACTGAATTCCTTCCGTCAGCGTTGTTGAATTTAGGCTCTTGGGGGGGGGGGGTGTTACGGAAATATATAATAACAATAATATATTACATATTATATTATATCTATCTATCTATCTCTCTCTCTCTATATATATATATCTACACTACCGTTCAAAAGTTTGGGATCACCCAAACAATTTTGTGTTTTCCATGAAAAGTCACACTTATTCACCACCATATGTTGTGAAATGAATAGAAAATAGAGTCAAGACATTGACAAGGTTAGAAATAATGATTTGTATTTGAAATAAGATTTTTTTTACATCAAACTTTGCTTTCGTCAAAGAATCCTCCATTTGCAGCAATTACAGCATTGCAGACCTTTGGCATTCTAGCTGTTAATTTGTTGAGGTAATCTGGAGAAATTGCACCCCACGCTTCCAGAAGCAGCTCCCACAAGTTGGATTGGTTGGATGGGCACTTCTTTGAGCAGATTGAGTTTCTGGAGCATCACATTTGTGGGGTCAATTAAACGCTCAAAATGGCCAGAAAAAGAGAACTTTCATTTGTAACTCGACAGTCTATTCTTGTTCTTAGAAATGAAGGCTATTCCATGCGAGAAATTGCTAAGAAATTGAAGATTTCCTACACCGGTGTGTACTACTCCCTTCAGAGGACAGCACAAACAGGCTCTAACCAGAGTAGAAAAAGAAGTGGGAGGCCGCGTTGCACAACTGAGCAAGAAGATAAGTACATTAGAGTCTCTAGTTTGAGAAACAGACGCCTCACAGGTCCCCAACTGGCATCTTCATTAAATAGTACCTGTTAGAGCCTGTTTGTGCTGTCCTCTGAAGGGAGTAGTACACACCGGTGTAGGAAATCTTCAATTTCTTAGCAATTTCTCGCATGGAATAGCCTTCATTTCTAAGAACAAGAATAGACTGTCGAGTTTCAGATGAAAGTTCTCTTTTTCTGGCCATTTTGAGCGTTTAATTGACCCCACAAATGTGATGCTCCAGAAACTCAATCTGCTCAAAGAAGTGCCCATCCAACCAATCCAACTTGTGGGAGCTGCTTCTGGAAGCGTGGGGTGCAGTTTCTCCAGATTACCTCAACAAATTAACAGCTAGAATGCCAAAGGTCTGCAATGCTGTAATTGCTGCAAATGGAGGATTCTTTAACGAAAGCAAAGTTTGATGTAAAAAAAATCTTATTTCAAATAAAAATCATTATTTCTAACCTTGTCAATGTCTTGACTCTATTTTCTATTCATTTCACAACATATGGTGGTGAATAAGTGTGACTTTTCATGGAAAACACGAAATTGTTTGGGTGATCCCAAACTTTTGAACGGTAGTGTATATAGATATATGTAAAGCTTTTTTCCTACATCTATCTTTCTACATCCCTTGTTGAACGAGTGAATCGCTTTGTATGGCACTTAGTCTGTAAATAAAGTTTAAAAAGAAAAAGGGGGCGTGTCTACACCCATTCCAACGACCCTAAATGTAAACGTCTTGAATTATTGTCGCTGACAGAGGATTGTAAGCCTCTGATTGGCCAATTTAAAAAAAACTGTTGCCAGTTACCCCGCCCTCTCAAAGTCTCCGGTCTGTAGAGACACAAAGACGATTGGAGAGAATTGAGTTGGAGCGACTTTATAAAGCGGAGGGCTTGACGCGACTTTACACGGCTCTGCTCGAAAGGTCTGCCTGCTGTCACTCAAAAACTTGGTAGTAAATTAGCAGCCTGTAATTTCTTTTAGTTGGGAAATGCTGACTTTCGTACTAATTAATATATTTTGAATAAAAGGTAACGGAAATATAAAACATTTGTGACGGTTTAGCCTAGCCAAGGTAGCTATGTAACCAATCAAGTTACCCGCTATGGTTGCTAACGTAAAGCCCAAGCGTTACCTTTTTTGGCCCATGTTTCGGGAGATGCTAAATTATCGCCCACTGATATCACACCGATTCAAATTAAATGATCAGTAATCAAATGTGACCAGTCTATTAGAAATTTTCTATATTTGTAGGTATGTTGAGCCAGTTCTGTCTTTGTATTTCAGAGATTAGTATGGACTCTGACACCCACATTCGGTTTCAAAGAATTGCTGATAAACTGGGATGGACGAAGAATGGAGGACTGGATACTGCAGAGACAAATGTTCGTTTCGCTTTAGATGTTAAACTGTTCATGATCGTTACACGTGATGAAAACTTACACGTCATTGTGTTTGTCCTTTTTAAATGTCTCATGCATGCTCAAAAATCCAGCTGTAGAAATCCTAGCTGAATCATTTCATCTGGACACCAAGTGAAACTTAATTTGATTATTTCTCCCAAGTACTTTTCTCCTCATTGAATTAAACAAAGAAGTCATATTAGCATGGGTAACATCAATTTGTTGCTGTTCAAAAGGAGTTGCAGATGTGTCTTCTCTCTCATTGTCATAGCTGATAAAGAGCATTGGCAAGAGTCGGCATCCTGCTGCAAGTCATCATGGATCTACGGGAGCTATGGATTCAGCTTGCCGTGTCCGGCTTCATCTGTCCGACAGTGAATATGACGCAGACAAGGAGAACCAATCCTCCAGGGCAAATGACTACAGAGACAAGGCTTCACTGGAGTGCAGCGAAGACAACTTTGAGGGCTGTAAGTGAGGGCAGCTTCTAGTTTCTGCCTCAAATTGTAATTGTATGCATGTTCATGAAATTGAATGTCCATTATACTGTACACCTCCAATCCTCAGTTTTTGTAAACAAAGTGACACCCAAAACCAAAGACACCTCATGGAAACCATGTAGCTCTGCAAAGAAAGACAGGTAAGTGCAAGCAAAGGTCAAAGTTCACAGGTGCCATTTTACTTATAATTTGTCGCTGGCAAACTGTTTGATATTTCAGTAGTGCATTACTGGCTTCTGCCCTTTTTAGTTCATGTGCTGTGGTGAGCTCAGACAGTGATGGCAGCTTTGAGATATGTGAGTAGAGCCTTGGCCTTTGTCTGCTGGGTGGCATTTTATTTGATTTTGAAATTATTTAATACTGTGTCAGTGATGACATAATTTTCTAACTGTAATTTTCTCTCATTGCACACTGCAGTTCTAAACAAAATTAAAACTCCTAAAGAGAAACCTAAAACAACACCAGAGAACAGTGAAGACAGGTTAGTTTTATATTTTGGTGCGTTATGTTTTGTTCCTCAAATGCTAACATAGCTGCATATGACTATAATTATTGTGTTGAGAGCTAAAGATGTGCATGTTTATTCCCCAGCCTCAAAAACTTCATAGTGGATGACTTATCATCTGATGATGACTTTATTGAGCAGAAACCATTGTCCAGAGGTAACCCTGATTTACCATTTCTGTACTTAGAGTAGAATAGCTTTTTTTTGCTTTTAGTGTTACTAGAAATGATCTGTATTATTTGCAGCGAATAAATAAAAGCCCTTTAAATTGATTTAACCGTTTTTCAGTTCCTAAGAGCATTCGGACTCCAGCAACTAAGCCTCATGCGAGACGACAAGTAGTATCTCAGTGTGATTCTTCAGTCTTCATCAGCGACAGCGATGATGATGATTATATTGTCAAGACTACCTGGAGGACTCGTCACTCAAGGCCCAACATCCCCCAAAAGGCTAACAAGGGAAATACTCAACACTCTGATCAGGAAGACAACTCGTTCAAAACCCCATCACCTTCACTTGCTCCCCACCTGGTTCCCACTGCTTCTTCTGCCCCACAAAAATATACCTGCTCAGGCCCCTCTAAGTTGGATGCTTCAGCCAGCTCTGAAGAGGAGATGTCTCTACTAGATAGACTGAAAAAGAAGAAAAAAGTCTATGGCAGTTCATCCACACCAGTCCCCAACATAGGTAAGACTGAATTTAAGCTGTGATTTTTTAGTCAGCCTGCACCGTGTTCTCTGTATGGTGTTAATATTTATAAGTGCTTTTTTTGGGGGGGGGGGTGTAACAGTACAAAACCCTAAACTTTTGCTGGGTCTTCTTGTATCCAGATTGCACTATAAAGCCTCCTGTGTCAGTTCCTGCTGTAAAGACTCAGCCAATACAGAAACCCAGATCACTGGGGCAAACACCACTACATATTAGAACCCCAAAAAATTCTACCATCTCCAGACCCATGACCAGTCAGACTGAGCCTCGACATGGGCATAGTAGCAGGTATGTTGTTGTGACTATTTCCCCAAGAGATTAGCAGAAGATGGTGTGAGGGAAATTCTCCCTGGAATGAGAGTTGCCATTTCTCAGAAGAATTTCTTATGCGATTCAGATGTAATCAATCTTTATTACATGCAGCATAGGAAAAACACATCAGCAAGTTAGCATGCCTCCCTTCTTAATTCAGGCACACATGGTTATATTCTGCACACAAATCATTTTAATATAAAAGTAGTAAGATTAATCATACATATTTTCCTTTAGAATGGTGAATTACTATGAGTGTTTTTCAAATCGCTCTTTTAGTGGAGACAGTTGCATTGTTTGAAACCAAGCTGTAAAAGATGTTTGTCCTACTGGTATACTGTTCAAAGCATTTTCTTGCTCTTATCTAACAGGGCAGTCTTTATATATTGACCATCAAAGGCCTATGCTAAATTTCTTCTTCATACTTGATGGGTTTTTTTTTTTTACTTCAAATTCTGAATTTGTAATCTTTCTGCCAAGGGTTGTAATCTGTAAAACGCCAGACTGCTTCTTGGAGTCCCTCTCAACCCCAGGCTCCAGCTATGAATCCAGTTTCAAAAAGAACAAGGAGGACCTTACCAGCAGACTCTACAATCTGTATAACACCAGCGTTTTTGACAGCAAGGTGAACAGTGTGCCTACACACTTTGATTTATATCTATTTTCAATGTTTGGTATACTGTGTTTTAGTGTTCGTTCTGCTTCTGCACATAGGTTTTTTTTTTTTCATCTGTTCGATTGATATTTTTCCTTCATATATCTGATATGATTTCTTTAGCTCCCCACCAGTATGTCAGTGACCTGGAATAAAAAGATGCGCAAGACTGCTGGCTACTGTGTCACAGGGCAGGAACGGGGCAGAGGGAGCCGCTATGCCCGCATTGAACTGTCAGAAAAAGTCTGCGACTCTGCAGGTATTGTTTCAGTAGAACAAATATAGTATGATCATAATTTACATTGGTTTTTAATTTTTCAACCTCAAAATTGCTGAATTTTTACGAGTAATGTCACCTGTGATGCATGACAATGTTTTTATGTGAATGTTGTATGGAATAATTCTATTTTATAAATGGCGTCAGCCAACTTGTGCAGAAGCCTGGACAGCAGCCCTGTCCCGCATTGCTGCTCATGGCTACTCTGTATATCTGCCCTGCTTGATGATTTGCGCTCTTGCACACAACCTGCACATTATGACAGTCAATTTATTAATCTGTTCCCTAACAAAATGTTTAACCTTTAGTTGTGCCAATAGTCAGCACTGTGAGAATCCTCGCGAGTCAACAGGTCCTTTGATGGCATGACAAAGATGCTGTATCTTTTCTGTTTCTGTCTTACATGCTTCACTCGTCCTGCTTTATTATCTACAAACCATTAATTGTTGCAATTTAATTGTCCCAAATTTGAACTTTATCCCAATTGGGCAGTCCACTCATCTTTATCATTATGATTATTATGATTATCATTATTATTACTTGATTGGACAGTTGGAGTACTACTAAGAAAGCTCTGATAGCATTCAAACCTTGGCCAGCAGGGGCATACATATGGGTCTAGACATCTTTGGACCTTATACATTGTGCTCTAGGTTTTCTTGACTTAAAACTCCAAAGTAACCTGATCTCTTCCCTTTTTAGAGCGACTGAGGGACACGCTGATCCACGAGATGTGCCATGCTGCTACTTGGCTTGTAAATGGTGAGAGAGACGGGCATGGGACCTTCTGGAAGCTGTATGCCCACAAGGCCACACTGGCACATCCTGAGCTACCCATGGTTACACGGTGCCATACCTATGACATCAAATATAAGTACCAGTACGAGTGCTCCCGCTGCAAGAATACGTATGTCCTGCTGAACTTGGATCAGTGCAAAATATTATGCCACTTTGTTGATCACTTCTTATTTTCAGACTGTGTTATCCCACTGGTCATGTACCTAATATCCCACTGTGCCACTTCCCGTCTCTCATAGAATTGGACGTCATTCCAAGTCACTGGACACAGAGCGGTTTATGTGTGCCTTCTGCACGGGACGGTTTGTCCTGCTCACTCCATCCAAGCCCCGGGCTCCCACACCCTTTGCCATCTTTGTCAAAGAGAACTACGGGAGTACACGACAGGAACTAGTGGGACAGAGCCATGCAGATGTGATGCGGAAACTGAGCGCAGACTTTACCACAAAGACTAAACTCAGTCAAAGTTGAGATGTTCATGATAAACATGTTTTTGACTTACATCAATGAGCAGCTATGTACATTAATTTTTTTCTATTTGGAGCCTCATTTCTCTTTTTCCTTGTTAATGGGTTTGCTTATACCTATTAACAATAATCACCAAAACTGAGCCATACTAAAGTTGATTTTCTCCTTCACAAGCCTTTTTATAAGATTTGAAGTTTTGGTCAGGGAAGCATGAAACACCTCTGTCCATGATTGTTTAATTTGTGTACAGTTTTATTTCCGTCTCTTTGACCTTAGTTCTCGTTATTGGTTAAGTGTCACCCAGTGAATTAAGTTTTTTTTTTTCTCAGGAAGATGTATGGTTGACGTTGTTGTGTTCGTGTTAATTCTTTTGTCTTTTTGCTGTTCTATTGTTTGAATAAAGATTCAGGTTACCTTATGTGTGTAGGTATTCATGTAGTCAATAGTAAACTACTGTGCTACTTTCAGGAGTACAATTTTTTTGAAAATGCAGGCGTGAATAACTTGTGCCCAATTTTAACGTTCAGTGGAAAAAACATTTTAACTTTAATAGGTCTGGTGCTTATAAAGCAATTGGTAAGAAAGAAAAGAAAAAAAACTTTCTAAATGTTAGTAAAATAAAGAAGAATAGGGAACACTGCTGGGATACACAAAAGTTGAATATAATTGATGGAAATTTACTCTTTGATAATGGGGGTTATCAGAAGTATATATTAAAAAAAAAAAAGCAAGAGAACCAAGGCATGAGTTCCCTTAGATATACATGCCTTGTTCTACTCAATTTTAAGTACTGGAGGCTTAAATGTTCAATATGACCATTCCACAAGGAAATTAGTTTTTAATCAGAGAAGGCCTTTTTCTTGCTTTTCTGCTTCTACTGGAAGATTTTTTTATTTTTTGCACGTCACTTCACATTGTATAGGTAGTGGAAATTACATTTGTAATAAATTGTGAGAATTTACAATTCAAGATATTTTTCAAAAAATTCTACTTTAACCCTTTCACGCATGGTCAATACAGTGGACAGCTATTCAAACGCCGTCTCCTTGTATATGCATGGGGTTTGATGGTATAGTTGCACATCAGCCACCACAGTCGACGCTAGTGCATCATCCCATACAGTGTCACCCACTGGCCAGCTGTTGTAAGAGCAATACAAATCTCTCAAACCCAAGATGGCCGACGGACGGCTAGAAATCCTGAGCAGCTCAGGAATATCTTGCCAATCCTTCTAGAGTAGGAGACCCATCCATCCATCCATTATCCGAACCGCTTATCCTGCTCTCAGGGTCGCAGGGATGCTGGAGCCTATCTCAGCAGTCATTGGGCGGCAGGCGGGGAGCACCCTGGACAGGCCACCAGGCCATCACACAGGGCCAACATACACACACACATTCATACCTAGGGACAATTTAGTACGGCCGATTCCCCTTGACCTACTTTTCTTTGGGCTGTTGGAGGAAACCGGAGCCCCCGGAGGAAACCCACACAGACATGGGGAGAACATGCAAACTCCACACAGGACGACCCAGGACAACCCCTAAGGGTGGACTACCCTGGGGCTTGAACCCAGGACCTTGCTGTGAGGTGACCGCACTAACCGCTGCACCACCATGCCACCCTAGTAGGAGACCCTTGCAGTAAATAAAATTTGGTAACATCAAGTAACAACTAAGGAGTAAAAAAATGGTTAAAATTTCCAAGTATTGATTTTATGTTTGGAGGAAATTACGTTTAATCATCTGTACACTGAATTGGACTTCATGCATCACTGGCTTTATTTCAACTACAATTCATACTATTATTCCGACTTTGTATTTCTTGAAAATACTTCATCTGCAGTAACCTTTTGGCTGTGAATCAATTGATTTATGTTATTATAATGTAAACTAGTTTTTGTAACAAAAACAACGTTTTTTTGCAGATTAGTTCCATTTTGGGCAGCACGGTGGCGCAGTGGTCGCCTCACAGCAAGAAGGTCCTGGGTTTGAGCCCCAGGGTAGTCCAACCTTGGGGGTCATCCTAGGTCATCCTCTGTGTGGAGTTTGCATGCTGTGTCTGCGTGGAAGAGAGAGGAACCCTCCGGGGGCTCTGGTTTCCTCCCAAAGTCCAAAAACATGTAGGTCAGGTGATTCGGCCATACTAAATTGTCCTTGGTGTGTGTGTGTGTGTGTGTGTGTGTGTGTGTGTGTGTGTGTGTGTGTGTGTGTGTGTGTGTGTGTGTGTGTGTGTGTGTATAGGCCTTTGATGGCCTGGCAGCCTGTTCAGGGTGTCTCCCCGCCTGCCATCCAGTGACTGCTGGGATAGGCTCCAGCATCCCTGCAACCGTGAGAACAGGAATTAGGAACACTTTGTCATTTCACCTCATGTACTTGTTGTTGTGTTCTTATGGACAAAGTATCCACAGTGAATGATAGAACATTTATCAATGCACCACACTTGTGCACATGAAATGAAACAAAATGCAGTTTCCCCCAGCCCACAGCAGTGCAACATATAGACAAAAACACATTCAAGAACTACAAGAACACACATATTCAAACTAACACATATGTATAGTATCCAAACTATCCATCCATCATCCAAACTGCTTGTCCCGCTCTCAGAGTCGCGGGGATGCTAGAGCCTATCCCAGCAGTCACTGGGCGGCAGGCGGGGAGACACCCTGGTCAGGCGTCCAGGCCATCACAGGGCCGACACACACTGGGATTATGTTTATTATGAAATTACTGCAGACAGTACTCGTTGTAATAAGATAGTAAAGGCAACATTCAGTAAGCAACATGTATTGCCTGAAAAGATCTAGCTGATTTGTGGTGATCAGGCTTATAGCTGTTTCCTCATAGGGTATATATGCAGCTCAAGAAGAGATCATAAACCTGAGTTTTTCAGCACATGCAAAAGACAGTAAGAGGGGAGAAGGGGGGAGCAACAGTTCCCCCACCGCCACACAGACTGAAACTCCAGCTGATTTCCAGAGTGTTGACTCAGAAAGAATGGCAAATGAACAGATATGCCAAAAACAGGCCTCCTAACCAAGGGAACAAATGCCAGCCAGCAGAACCGCCAGTCTGCATGGGCTAGCAGTTAGCCTAGCCTGCCCCGATAACTTGTCCTGTCAGACCGCCCTCTGTGTTTCCTGCTCGGGCGCAGCTCCAGGCAGGGGCCGTGGTCCCTGTGGCAACCGGACAAAGCAGACCAAGCCCTCCCAACTGATCCAGCACCAGCTGTCCCAGCCAGACACCCTTAACACACCTCCCCGCACTCCACATGATGACATCAAAAACACCACAGTCAGCACCAGGTGAGGCCGCCACCAGACCACCCGCCCTCAGTGTCTGCATGGGCTGGCAGTTAGTTTAGCCTGCCCCGCTTCTGCGTCCTGTCAGACTGCCCTCAGACTACGTTCCCTGGGCCCACATTGTAGCAGACCAAGCTCTCACAGCCGATCCAGCACCAGCTCCCCCAGCCAACAAACGAAGATAAAATGCTGATGTGGACAAAGACACTGCATCGACGGTACTGGGTGAGACCACCGCAAATGTATATTTGCACCGCCATCTCTCCACAGGAAGCAGGATAAGTGGTTTGGATAATGGATGGATGGATAGTTCCATTATGTGAGTAGCAGTTGGTGTCTTTATATTTTGTAGAGCTCAAGTGCGGTATGTGATAGAAAAGCCTACAGGATAGTGGAGCAAATACCATCTGAGTCAATGAGAATGATGCTAGTGGCAATGATGATGAATGGCTGTCAGGAAAAGAAGGATTAACAAATGCTAGCAGTAGTGACAGTGGAGTTGAGGAAAGTGAGGGAGCTGAGGATGCTGAGAGAGCTGAGGATGCCTAGGATGTGCCACCTGATAGAGCTCAAGGACATAAAAAAAGCAGACTTGTCTGGAAAACCAGAGACAACCAGTTTGAGGGAGACTCCTTTTTCAGGGGAGTGGAAAGTAAATGTTGAGTAATTTTATATTACTATATTGTCCATCCATCCATCCATTATCCAAAGTGCTTATCCTGCTCTCAGGGTCACATGATGCTGGAGCCTATTATATTATTATATTATATATTATTATATTATTGTCCAGGGTTTCTCCCTGCCTGCTGCCCTATGACAGCTGGGATAGGCTCCAGCATCCCCATGACCCTGAGAGCAGGATAAGCAGTTTGGATAATGGCTGGATGATATGATATGATATGATATTATGTTGAGTAATATGAGTAAAATGTTGAGTAATGTTGAAAATATGTGAACACATTAGTTTAACAGCAATAAAAATGTATATTATTTTGTCGTTTTTTGACATAATATATCATTTTATTCATTGGTTTGTTAAATACATATTTCTTCAGTTGAAACCTGAAATGCATGCTGTCCACCCGAGTCAACATATGGAAAAACTCCTTGAAAAATTGGCATTTAAGAAAATGAAGTTCCAATGGCTAAAGAGGAATAAAAACACTAAAGAAAAAAATCCTGACTGAGGTTGTCACAATTCATGCATGAATGGGTTAAATCAATGTTTGGATACAACAGATTGGGTTAACCAAGCTGCTGCAATGTAATGTGGTCCTGCAGTCACAAAGATGACGTATCTGCAGCTTAATGGCTCTTATCTTGCCACGTGCTACAGTGGATATACACACCCTTGTTAAAATGGCAGGTTTTCTGATGCAAAAAAAATGAAACCAAGATAAATTATGTCAGAACTTTAAGAGTACATCTGTCGCCATCTTACAATGCTCTGATTGCAAACATTCCCAAATCCTCTGTATTTGCATAAGAAACTGGTTGTTGATTTCGGTCGTTATGCCACTGTATTTTTTTATAAGGGTGGGGATACCTGCAGTTAGTTTAGATTGAAGAATTCATGTAGATGAGTGATGAAACGTATCTGTCAATAAACGTTGTATCCAGATGAACTGATTAAATGTTCTGTGATTTCAATACTTGCATGCATAAAGACAACATTTATCATTATGGTAAATAATAAAAGGCTTACTACACTTCCTTGGGGTGCTCCATTTTCAACCACAAATTTTCCTGAATAATTTTTCCTATTCTGACTTGTATTAATCTTTCTAGTAAAAAGTCCCTAATCCAATATACAAAGTTTGGTTAGTAATCCTTCCCCCTACATCATATCATATGCCTTCTCAATATCAAAAAAGACAGTCACTATTGTTTCCCTTTTTATCTGTGCTTTTCTAATTTCACTCTAAACATGAAGGTGGTTCCATAGTATCGCTCCCTCTCCTAAAATTACTCTGGTATTTGGATATATATCCTTTATTTTCTATATAATATGTTAATCTTTCATTTATCATTGTCTCCATTATTTCCAGGAAAATCCTATAGGAACAACCGAACTTTACTTGGGTTTAACCACACTCACTGTACTATTTAACATGAGTTTGAATGTAATTGGTGAATTCTGAACACAGCCACACCCCCAGTTATAAAAGGGTGTGCACACTTATGCAACCAGGTTATTATATGTTGTGTAGTTTTCTTTTTTCCCCTTTCATGTTTCTTATTGTTATTCACTTTATATTTATAGGTTGCAATTTCATGTTAAGATAGGAAAAAAGTTCTTACATGATTTATTTTGGTTTAATTTTTTACATCACAAAAACCTGCCAATTTAACAGGGGTGTGTAGACTTTTTCTATCCACTGTATGTTAAAGTGCTAAAGTAAACACAATATGGCTGTCTTTTAAGTTATTTGGTATTTTTAAATATGGCGATAAAGGATTTAAAATGAGTTTCTAGCAGCTTTGTTTTACTCCAGCGTGTTTTTTAGTGTGGTGTACAGAAATATTGTGTAATGTGTGCTGGAGGAGTGGGGATGGGACCGTTTTCCAAGACTGCCTCCATGCTATCAAACAAATATTGACACCCAGAATACAATTCTGTGGAAATGTATGAATATTGTCCCTGACCATGATGCAATTAAGCAAAAGTAATTAGCTATGACAAACACCAGGAGTGGACACACCACCATGCATGAAGATGAGCTTCAACTCGATGCAACGACTCTGACAGCAAACACAGCCTTTAAAGCTGGCTTATGGCTGGCCACCTCAGCAGAACTCAGTGATCGGGATGGAAAATGATATCCTCTATATGCATTGACTGTATTATGTCTCGGCGGAAGATGATGGACTACTTTGAGCCAGGTCTGAGGGATAAATGCTGCATTGTTTTGATTTTCTGTTTTCTTTTTATGAATGCGTCTTGACTTATAAATTGCATTAATTGATTCCTCTTTCAACACAGAGAACCACAGACTTGAGGGCTGAATTGCAGGAGACTTTCAGTCATGGGCACTCCCTGTAACGTGACAGCCCTCGAGGCACAGACTCAGATGGACACCAGCATCTTCCACCTGATCAAGCTAGTCAGCTCTACTGTGAGCTGCACACTTAACACCTTGCTCAATGTTCCTTTGCTCCTGGCAATCACCCGTTCTCCATCCCTCCTCAGACATACACGGTTTCTTCTCCTCACACACCTCCTCTGTTGCGACAACCTTCGGGTAAGTCTATACGCATCATTCTCATCCTAGGAGAGGGATGCATTCATTTGAAATGCTGATGTGACCTTTATTTAGTTTTTAAAAGCAGACCCACTGCTTTCATTGATGATCATTTTGAATGACAAATATGGCCGTTGTCTATCAAGCTAAATGACTGTTGTTATCGTTTCAGTTACTTCTCTGTACAGTTCAGGCAGTTCTTCTAATAATAAAGGAAAGTATGCCTGTGGCCCATTGCCTGGTCTTCTGTGCTGCTACCCAATTCTGCTCATTGGTTTGTAGTGCATCAGTCATAGGGTTGAAATCCCTTTTTCTTGTACTACATCATACTACATGTACTCCACCATTCTACATTTACATCAGCCCACATTACACAGCCACATTTTTTCAGTAACACATTATTATATTTGGGCATTCTGTAGAAAAGGAAATCAGTCTATTGATTACTAATACTAATGTGCATTTATCAGCTTTTCATTTTCGTAGGGGCTTACTTGATTTAACATTATTATTGTGCCTTTGACTATGCCTTATGGCAACAAAACAACTAAGACCAAAGGTGGTATCGTATTTGTTTTTCTTCCCTTTTTCACACAGGTAGACCTCTTCCTGAGCACCGCGCTGGCTTTGGACCGCTGTGTGGCTATTAAGTGGCCCTTTCACTATGAAATCTGCACGTGTGTTCGAAGGAAGACAGCGACTGTAGCAGTCATATGGACCCTGTCATGTGTTCTCAGCAGTGTGGCCCTGTGTATTGGACTGAAGACAGTGGAGGTCAATGGTTCCCTTCCTCGCTGTCGACCAGTCATCCTCGCCCCCTGTGTGTCAGACACCTCAGTCCTGTTCATATCTTACACTGTGGGGAGCGGTGTGGTGCTACCAGTCTGCCATCTGACCATTATGGGCTGCTTCTTCCTGGTGTGCTGGGATATACGTGGTGGGCTGCTCTTCACCAAGAGAGCTCGGGTGACTCTGACTCTCCAGGCAGCACAGACGGTCTTCTACTCAGTTCCTTTGATTATGGACAGCTACCTGATCCCTGGCTACCTGCACTGTGACGGTCTTGACATAGCAGCCTCCACCACCTATAGTTTGGGGGTGTCACTCATCCCTTTGGTGTACGGCTACCGCTCACGAGAGCTTCAGCAGAGGATGCTACATGCAGCACATGGGAATCGAGTCAACAACGCAAGCTAGTACAAATGCAAGCTTCAAAGTGAGCATTAATCTGGGCAGCTTATATCTACAGAATGTTATGTAACTGTTACCCGTATTGCTTGAATTCTGAGAGCATAATTTATTCGGTGGGAACAGTTAAAGCTTTCCACCTGTTCCTTTTTATACAATTTCAAAATTACTAGATGATATGAAATAATAGCTTTGGATTGCAGAGTCAATATATTGTGTGCACCTGCATTCCAAAAGCAAACAATGTGTCTTTACATTTGTGGCAGTGGGATAAGAGCAACCTGTCAGGCTCTCAGAAAACCCATGAGTCAAGGTGGTCAGACGCAATGAAGCTGATTGTGACTACTCATGGTTAGATGAGTAACATTTATGCTTTACAAGGATAAAAACATGAAAAAAGATGAGAAAATGCTATCTACACACACACAAACTAGGTGGGTGGCACAGTGGCCCAGTGGTTAGCACTGTTGCCTCAGAGCAAGAAGGTCCTGGGTTTGAACCCCAGGCCGCCCCAGGTCCTTTCTGTGTGGAGTTTGCATGTTCTCCCTGTGTCTGCGTGGGTTTCCTCTCACCACCAAAAATACATGCATGTTGGGGTTAATACTCCTGTCTGTGCCCCTGAGCAAGACAATGGAAAGAAGAACTGGAGTTGGTCCCTAGGCGCTACAGCTGCCCACTGCTCCTATACAATAAATCAAATCAAATCAATTTTATTTGTATAGCCCAATATCACAAATTACAAATTTGCCTCAGTGGGCTTAACAGCAACACAACATAGGCTGGGTTAAATGCAGAGAACAAGTTCATTGTAACCTACAACGACAAAAAGTGGCTTACTGGCTTTCTATATGCCCATGCACAACTATATAGTTTATTTATTTAGTTATTTCTTGGATTCCCCCCCCTTTTTCTCCCAATTGTATCCGGCCAATTACTCCACTCTTCCGAGCTGTCCCGGTCGCTGCTCCACTCCCTCTGCTGATCTGGGGAGGGCTCAGGACTACCACATGTCTCCTCCGATACATGTGGAGTCATCAGCTGCTTCTTTTCACCTGACAATGAGGAGTTTCGCCAGGGAGACATAGTGCGTGGGAGGATCATGCTATTCCCCTCAGTTCCCCCTCCCCCCTGAACAGGTGCCCCAACCGACCAGAGATGCTAATGCAGCGACCAGGACACATACCCACATCCGGCTTCCCACCCGCAGACACAGCCAATTGTGTCTGTAGGGACGCCCGGCCAAGCCGGAGGTAACACGGGGATTCAAACCGGCAATCCCCCGTGTTGGAAAGCAACGGAATAGACTGCTACGCTACCCGAACGCCCCCCTATATACTGTCTAGAAAAAAAAACCAAAGAATACTGAGGAGAAACGATGCACAAAGAAGGAGGCAAATATCCAAATATCCAATACAGGGGAGGAAAATAGATCCATTAGTTTTTAAGAAGAGGGAGTGGTTCAGACAGGTTGGACAGCAACCCTGATTGAGATGATCACCCCGTAAAGAGGTCCAGGCACAAATACAACAGCAGTACTGAGGTTAGACACAGCACTCTCCAGCCATGATCATGACACAATCAACATCATCACTTAACAGGCAGTTCACCCAGCAATGCTAACAGGTATTTTTAATATGCTGTTGCCTCTGAAAATACACAGTATGTTTATATGAATGTTAAATACAAGGGCAAAAACATGACCTACAGAAGCCATAAGATGGAAAAAAAACAACAACAACTGACGAATGGATAAATCAGTATGGCGCAAAGCAAAGCTTTCTAATGTACTGTGTTTACCAGACTCAGGCAGGGACTGTGAATTTATATTTCGACAGCAAAGGATTTGAGAACACCTCCATATCTTCCAACACCATTATCAAAGCTGTTTTCAATAAAGGAAGCCAGCGTTTCAAACAAAGAGGCAAAAATATGAATCTTGCATTGCAGTGACTGAGGAAGCATTCACATACTGCACTTATCAAATGTTATGTAAATTACCATTTACATGACAAAAATATCATTTGGCATTTGACCAGACATCAAGTTCAAGTCTACAACAATTTCCTTCCGTTGACGCATTTTTACAGCTTTAAACGTGAGAAGCTGACACCACAACATGTAAAACAGTTATCTGTCACAGAGTCAGACGTTCAAGTAGCATGACACGCAACCAACCATGGCCCCTGTGGACATCCAACACTGGTCCCAGTGTCACGCACTTCCTTCAGTACAGGCTGGTCTTTTTCATAATACGCAAGAACTCCTGCTGGTTCACCTCCCCATCACCATCCCTATCTGCTTCATCAATCATTTCCTTCAGAAAGAGAGGACAAAAGAGGACATATAGATTAGCATATGAGACAAGAATAAAGAGATAAGACATTTATTGGGTGGCCTTTTCTTTTTGTTGTTGAGTATCCACATGTGCATGTGTCCATGCATGTGTGTACACATGTGCCTCACCTGCAGTTCCTCATCTGTGAGATTTTCTCCAAGCTCCTTGGCGACTCTTTTTAGATTCCTGAATGAGATCTTCCCTGTCTCGTCATCATCAAACAGACGAAAGGCTTTCAGGATCTCCTCTTTAGAGTCCTTCTCAGCCTTGATGAGAGAGAAACAAAAAGCAATTTCCTCCTTGTATTTATTTAAAATTTGGAAGCATGATGAACAAGCTTTGTCTTTACTCAAGATGACACAATGACTATTTAAGCTGTTCAGTCAAATAACATTTTATTTGTAGAGAGCTTTTAATATTCCGAGATTGTGAAGTGATTGACAGAAAACAAAGGACAACAACACGTACAAAGCAAGGATGATGAAAATGAGGTGGAACATTAACTTCACAAAATTACAGAAATGAGGTGACAGCCTGACTTAAAATGTGGTATATACACTACCGTTCAAAAGTTTGGGATCACCCAAACAATTTTGTGTTTTCCATGAAAAGTCACACTTATTCACCACCGTATGTTGTGAAATGAATAGAAAATAGAGTCAAGACATTGACAAGGTTAGAAATAATGATTTGTATTTGAAATAAGATTTTTTTTACATCAAACTTTGCTTTCGTCAAAGAATCCTCCATTTGCAGCAATTACAGCATTGCAGACCTTTGGCATTCTAGCTGTTAATTTGTTGAGGTAATCTGGAGAAATTGCACCCCACGCTTCCAGAAGCAGCTCCCACAAGTTGGATTGGTTGGATGGGCACTTCTTTGAGCAGATTGAGTTTCTGGAGCATCACATTTGTGGGGTCAATTAAACGCTCAAAATGGCCAGAAAAAGAGAACTTTCATCTGAAACTCGACAGTCTATTCTTGTTCTTAGAAATGAAGGCTATTCCATGCGAGAAATTGCTAAGAAATTGAAGATTTCCTACACCGGTGTGTACTACTCCCTTCAGAGGACAGCACAAACAGGCTCTAACAGGTACTATTTAATGAAGATGCCAGTTGGGGACCTGTGAGGCGTCTGTTTCTCAAACTAGAGACTCTAATGTACTTATCTTCTTGCTCAGTTGTGCAACGCGGCCTCCCACTTCTTTTTCTACTCTGGTTAGAGCCTGTTTGTGCTGTCCTCTGAAGGGAGTAGTACACACCGGTGTAGGAAATCTTCAATTTCTTAGCAATTTCTCGCATGGAATAGCCTTCATTTCTAAGAACAAGAATAGACTGTCGAGTTTCAGATGAAAGTTCTCTTTTTCTGGCCATTTTGAGCGTTTAATTGACCCCACAAATGTGATGCTCCAGAAACTCAATCTGCTCAAAGAAGTGCCCATCCAACCAATCCAACTTGTGGGAGCTGCTTCTGGAAGCGTGGGGTGCAATTTCTCCAGATTACCTCAACAAATTAACAGCTAGAATGCCAAAGGTCTGCAATGCTGTAATTGCTGCAAATGGAGGATTCTTTGACGAAAGCAAAGTTTGATGTAAAAAAAATCTTATTTCAAATACAAATCATTATTTCTAACCTTGTCAATGTCTTGACTCTATTTTCTATTCATTTCACAACATACGGTGGTGAATAAGTGTGACTTTTCATGGAAAACACAAAATTGTTTGGGTGATCCCAAACTTTTGAACGGTAGTGTATATACACCAGATTTTCTTTTTTTAAATGTATCCTAATGGGGACAGTTGGATTTGGTCCCCATTAGGATACAAAAAACTGAAACCAACTACCTTGTCGGGACATTTTATGGGTCCTCATGAGGGAAAGGCTCTATTTTAGGGTTAAGACTTGGTTTTAGGCTTAAGGTTAAAATTAGGATTAGGTTAAGGTTAGGGTTAAGGGCTAGGGAATGAATGTAGTCAACGAGGGGTCCCCACAAGTATAGGGCGATATGATGTGTGTGTATGTGTGTGTACTTGTATTTTTGTATCCACATGTACCCTCATACATGTGTAGTAGTGGGTATGAGAACATACGGCAGTACAAGGGCTGTGGGGAAGAAAAATAAAAAGATAAAAGGTGTGTGTGATAAAGCTTTAGGCTGCACAGAGTAAATGAGTCTTGAATAGGTAATAAATGTTGAGATAGTCTGTAATTCCCAAACAACTGCAAGATGTTTGTTAGAGAGGGAATGTCCTCTATAAAAAGTCCCTACCCTAGTTTTCTTTTAAAAACATGTAATGAGGACCCATTACTCCCTAGAAGCTTATAAAGTTGCCTGTGAGATCTGTAGCAATAAAAAACGAGGTGAATAAGCATTACTGTATAAAAACAGCATAATTTAGGGTTATAATCTGATCTAATAACAGAAACAGATATATACCAATGTGCGCAAGTTATGATTTTTATGACAGTGTATCTGCATGTAGTTTTTTTTAGCACTGAATCCCGCCCTGGGACCAAAACAGGGACAGACCTGAAATTTCACTATAACCTTTTACTGCTGTTATAACACATTATAGCATAAACGCTGCAGTGAAATTATTTACTTTTTGTCCTTTTCACTGTGACTGTTGGGAGATGCAACTGATGGAAACATAAGCCAGTCATTGTGTATGCTGTATCTACCATTTTCTGTGTCATGACAGAGAGGAAGTCAGTAAAGGAGATCTTTCCAGTTCCATCCTTGTCCACTTCACTGATCATCTTCTTGATTTCCTCTTTCTTTGGTTCAAACCCCAAGGCTCTCATTGCGACCTGTCACAATACCGGAAAAATGGACAGGCATATATCAGAACGAAGAAAGAAACTGTCAATCACCTCATATGCCATAGACAGCAGTGCACCCACTCCAACACACACACACACACACACACACACACACACACACACACACACAATAATCACAGTGTGAGCCTTTACCTTGAGCTCCTTTACATCTATGTGTCCAGAACCATCGGTGTCGAACAGCTCAAATGCCTCCCTGATCTCTTGCTTCAGCTCCTCGGTCAGCTCTGGCTTTGGGCTTGTTTTCCTTCGAGGAGGTGGCACCGGGCCCTGCAGGGATGGCCTTTTTGCATTGGTTGCCTGGCAAGGAAAGACGAATGGAGGGCATGGTAATAGGCAGAATAGGTAAAAGGCAGCAGGAAATTGCAATTATTCTGCTGATACAAATGGCTGAGCAGATATAATCTGTGGAAGATTGTAGGGTAGACCTAAAACTCAAGTCCATATGATCACCCCTTCAATAGCCTGTTCAGCTGTTATGGCCAGATGCTTATATTCATTCATTCACTCAAACAAATGTTTTGCCAACCGCCTATGACTTAAGATGTATCACAATAAGGACAGCTTTGCTATTTCCATTATCGGGTTATGAAGCGTATTCACTCACCATCAGGTGCTATTGGGGTGAATGACAAAAGATGGAAGCGAACGTGTTCGCTAGTTCGAGGCAGAATGTTTTCCTCTACGCCACAGCCTCCCTGTCGTTTAGGGAGGAGGCTTTCATGACGCGCTTTCGCGCTGCACTGGTTGCACGAACACACACATCAACTTCTAAGACTGAATTCAGTATGACGCAAATAACACTGACATTATTTTATATGGAGAGAGGCGGAAATTACAACGCTTTCCAGCGACTAACACTTTCAGTCCACAGGTCCGGGCGTTCGGTTTACACCAGCTTCTCGCCAGCCATCATGCCGATGAACCTCACGGAGCAAGCGAGACACAGACAGGCGGGAGAGGTGGCACAAATCAAAGACACCAGTCGGGTAGAAAACGGTGATTGGCTAGAGGAAAATCACCGGACGCAAAATGCAACATTAAAAATTGTAGAAAGCAAAAGGTAAAGAATTACATATTGGTATTTCTCTTGGATTAGACTGCCAAAAGGTCCATCAGAAATGGCTCGTGCTTCATATACATACATTTATAAGATCGTAATGTCAAATTGTACGAGTATGTCCTAAAATGTTGGCAAACTAAGCAGATCTTAGATCTGTGCATCCGCATCCATACTACCCAAATGTAAATAAATTACAGCAAGACGCTGACTCTGGAACAGCTTTTGTTATATGTCGACGGCATCTAAAGGGGGCGTGGTTACTGTGTGTCGGAGATGGAGGTAAGGGGTTGAACTCTGCGATTGGTCATTACAGTGGCGTTCTTTGACGTATTCTTCACCCTATTGGCTACGTACTACGTCACCTTTATCGGCGTCTGCTCACCCAATGACAGGAGCGCTTGCGCTCAGCTGATAGTTCATCTTTTGTATGTGTTCAAGAAGCTGTGAGGGGCAGGCAGCAGGTAAATGTTTTAAACTTTTCTCAGTTGTTCCGCTCATTTTACAGTGCATAAATTATGTGCTTCTTAGCAGAATCTAAAAGGTTATTGACTTGTTTGAAATTCATTAAAAGCGGTATCTCAATATATTTTAACAGCTCATCCATCCACCAGTCTGCCTATCAAGTTTGAACAGTTCACCTGTTGTCTAATTTTGACTTCTAAGTATGAGTACTCGTGTTCGGCCGGTGAGTTCATTGTTACTGTAGTTTTTCATTGTGGAAGGATTAAATGACAAGAACATGTTCATGTTACCTGTTTTTCCTTAAGTATGACTGTAAAAGCAACGATTCTGCCTGTCTGTCTGACTGTCACACACACACACACACACACACACACACACACACACGTGTGTGCATGCTCTCCCGTCTGTCTGTCTGTCTGTCTGTCTGTCTGTCTGTCTGTCTGTCTGTCTGTGTGTGTGTGTATCCTGGACAGAGTAGTAAACGGTGTGCAGTCATAGGGGGCTCAGGTTTCCTCGGTAGACACTTAGTGGAGAAACTGTTGGATCGGGGCTATTCTGTGTCCGTCTTTGACATCCGCCAAAACTACGAGCTGCCTGGTCTGACCTTCTACCAGGGAGACCTCTGCGACAAACAAGTAGGTCTCTTCCATTCTGTATACTGGTTGCCGAGTCAGGACTCTTGAACCTTGTTCCTCTTAAAATATGTTAACCATAGATCCTGTCCAATAGTTGACCTGTGTGTGTATGAGGGGTGGGTTAGTAGATGGGCACGACAAACAGTTGAGGGGCATTTGGATCTTTCTGAAAAGTCAGTGTCTGTCCCTGCCCCAGGCTCTGCTGCCAGCATTGAAGGATGTGTCCCTGGTCTTCCACTGTGCCTCTCCAGCCCCTGCCAGTGATGACCGTGCTCTCTTCCAGAGGGTCAACATCCAGGGCACCCAGTCTGTGATCCAGGCCTGCAAAGAGGCTGGAGTACATGTGGGTCAGAATGGTGGCTTAGCTGGGAACAGAGATGGGTGCTTTAATTTCTATCGTGGTAGAATTCCAAAACTTTTATGTGATTACAAGGAGAAGACAACGGGGTGAAATTTGCAATTCTAGATTGAGATTATTCACTGAAATGTTTTTAACTGCTTTGATTTTGTCAGAAACTGGTTCTGACAAGCAGTGCCAGTGTGGTGTTTGAGGGAAAAGACGTTAAGAATGGGAAAGAGGACCTACCATACGCTATGAAACCTATTGACTACTACACGGAAACCAAGATCGAACAAGAGAAGGTTGGAGCCTGTCGGGGGGGGGGGGGGGTTGCTTAAGTGTGGGAACTAGGGCTGGTTGATTCTATCAAGCATTTATGTTGCATACATAATCCATCGTTTACTTTCAATTTGTTTATTGGTGACAAATTTTCCTCTCTCTACCTGAGACGAACATTTTATATTGAGTTTGTGTTGTAGTTGGTCTTAGGGGCATGTGACATGCAGAAGGGTTTCCTCACAGTCGCCATCCGGCCTCATGGTATCTTTGGTCCCCGGGACCCACAACTGGTACCTATCCTAGTGGACACAGCTCGCAGGGGGAAAATGAAGTTCATCATTGGGTGAGTTGACCTACATACTCCCACAGAGGAGCATGATGGCTCTAAGGACAATGTTTAACAAATTAGAACTTGAGTTTTAAGCCATTTCTGTCTCTGTCTCTCTGTGTCTTTCTGTCTCTTTATAGGGATGGGACCAATCTGGTGGATTTCACCTTCGTAGAGAATGTAGTTCATGGACATATTCTGGCTGCTGAACACCTGAAGCCAGACTCACCTGTATGTGGCAAGGTGGGTGAAACCGGAAAAAAGCAATGAGTCAGCCTCTGCACTCACACCTCTCTCTTCTAGCTCATAACTGATCTAGCTGGTTTAGGAAAAGTCTGTCCATGAAATATTTAACCTTTCTATGTCCTTCCAATCCGCCTTACCTCAGATATAGATGTATAATTGAGAGCGCTGTTAGAAGCAAAACATCCTATACGTTTAAACTGTTGTTTCTATTGTAACCATTCAAACTGCACTTTGGACCAGTAAGGCATCTTGTTGTGCACTCCCATCCTCTCTTTTAGGCATACCACATCACCAATGATGAGCCGATTCGTTTCTGGGACTTCATGTCTGAAGTGCTGGTGGGTTTGGGATATGCAGCACCTCGCTACCACCTACCCTACACACTGGTGTATGTACTGGCCATGCTGCTCTGGCTGCTGGCCCTGATCCTGCGCCCTATAATGCCTTTCAAACCAACATTTACTCCTATGAGGGTGGCCCTGGCCGGCACCCACCACTACTACAGCTGTGACCGTGCCAAGCAGGACATGGGTTATAAACCAGTAGTCAGTCTGAGGGAGGGCATAGCACGTACAGTGATGAGCTACCCTCATCTCAAGCAAGGAGCTTGAGGGCAATGAAGACTGTCTCAAAATGTGACGATACAAGCACTATCATGCACTGGCTCAGAACTGGGATATAGTGGAATACAGATCGATTTTCATTATACAAGTCAGAGTGAAGCAATTGGCGGGTTGCATTTATTTAATAATAGCTTTTTGGATCCCTGAATATGAATCGCCTCAGTGCTTTGCCTCTTCCATGGCTGCACCAGTCTCACCAGCAGATGGCAGCAGACATTCATGTTCGCAAGATCGCCCTTTCATGAGTGTGTACCAAATGGCAAAAATAGTTTGTTAATGCAATGACCTGTTAATACACTGTGACAACAGTTACCGTTTACAGATGTCTTTTTTCCCCCCTGTGCTGATACATGTTAGTGTTGTGGTTTGCATTCAGATTTTGCAGTAAATTTCAAAAGGCTTTAATTACCTTCCTTTGAAAGTCCTTGCCTCACTGCTTCAATGAGAACAGTTTAAGAAGAGGGGGGGGGGGTTCCACTCTGTTCACAAGCACCACACATCCTTAACAATTAGTAGTCAATTCATCATTGTCACTTCTCTACCCCTAGACTGTGTCACAAACAGCATCAGAATGATGTGTTTTGTTTTTTTTTCTCCGTTTTTTTTTCCGAGAATGGTAAACTATGTCACACTGCAGCCTAATGAACGCCAGAGGATACAATGACGGGATGGGCAATTAAAATGCATACTAAGCTGCAGTCCTGGATAATCCGCATTCCATATGTCACTCTTGTCACTTATAATCCCATAAATATATCCAATATAATCCTTTCCTTTCATTCTACAAATAATTAAGTCATATCTATCCAGTGGTGGTGTGTTAAGCATGCCAGTTTCAAAGTCTGCATGTCAAACTTTGACAATCGGTAGCTGCTACTGCCATTTTGCAGCTAATGTATATGCTTGTCGATGTGTGTCTCGGTTTGGTGACGTGAAGGTGGGGGTTAGGTTCAGAGTCTGTGCATTCCACCGTAATGCTGAGCCAGTGGCACCCTAATGACTCACCGGTAACGTCTGAACCATGTGGCAAAGCTGTCTGACTGGTTCCTTGCTCAGAAAGAGAGAATGAGAGAGGGTTGAGTGTAGATAGACAATGCTTTTTGCAGGTTATACTTGCCATTGTGTGGCCAGATGTAAACTTGTGTGAGAAAATTAGTATCTTTGACTCATTGCTCAGAGGTGTGTACGTGACAGTAAATATTCGGGGCGTGTTGCGACATCACCCACACCCCTTTTTGATATGAAAAGGCTCTGTAAATATGTGCATAGCATGTGTCAGGCATGTGTCTATGTTCCCTCGGCCCTATTTCATTAACTTATCTTAACTTGACTCAACTTCAGCCTCTACCTAACCCTAACCTTAACCCAACACTTATCTTAACTGATAGCAAGCCAATTAGATAGCTGACACACAGGGCTGACCCCATATGTGTCCGACTGTCTCATGAGAAATGAGGGTAGGCCAATCTCTATACTCTTCTTCTTCTTCTTTTGGCTTGTTCCCTGTTTCCCAAGGGGTCAGTCACCACAGCAGATTTGATAGTTTCCATAGTTTGATAAGTTTCTGTCGGTACCCTGTAAGGGCACAGCACCGATGGCGGTCTTCTCAAACCGCATAATGATTTGGCAAAATTTTACGTCAGATACCCAACCACTATCCCTATGGACTCTATACTATGAAATCAAATATAATATGGAGTTGCCAATCAATCAAAAAGTGCAGTGTGCTGCTGTTTACGGCTGCCTTTCTAAAAAAAAAAACCCGAGCTGGAGGACACATGCAGGTGTGCAGATGATAATTTTTTGTCAGACTTTAGGCCTTTCTGTCACATTTGACTGAGCTAACACATCGTACTGCTTACATCTGCTTTTACACCCATAGGTTTGAATTTTCAAAGGTACACCTGACAGGTTATAAAGGTAGTCACAGGCTTTTATAATCTGAGATAAACATGGTCATTGTGACCCTGATGTATTTTAATGACTTGCTGTATAATGATGGTGGTAGACATAGTTTATCCCTGGGACTTAAAATAAACACCGTGATACTGAACTCACTGATGTGTGGTGGAACAGTATTATTTGCTGTCTTCGTGCAGCTCGTGTGTCTCATGTAGCCCAGGTTTCACTTCGATAATGTGCAGCTGATGATTTGTTGCCCAGTGTGCACGAGGGAGGCAGTCCCACTGGAGATGATCCACCATCGAGTCGGTTCATTTTGGCACGCCTGTGCTCTGTGCCCATTCCCGCCTTCCCTGGTCTTTCTCTCACTCTCTTTTTAGAGTCATTTGTCAACCTGTGACAGGTATGTGCTTACTCATTTCGGTGCAACAAAGCACAGATGTAGTAAACAGAGATAAGCTCTTAGCAACCTCAATTATCCACACATACACATGCACGCACACACATGCACGTGCACACACACACACACATACATGCACGCGCGCACACACACATGTACATGCACGCGCGCACACACACATGCACGTGCACACACACACACACACACGTACATGCACGCGCGCACACACACATGTACATGCACACGCACACACATGCGCAAACACACAGATAGATAAACACGTCACTCCACCCCACACCTACCTACTTTGACTGGCTGGGCTTGTTAGTGTTCACGCCCTACCTGTTCACTGGCTCAGGGAGGGAGACACCTGTCAGACGGAAAAGACGTTCTCTCACTTCTCTTACACCAGCCGCGCTCTGTCCCAGACGATTCAACCCTCAGCTCACCTGGAAATTACTCTTTTTTTTTCTGAGGTCATCTGGATGATCAGTGACAGAAGGTAGGTACCCTGACAGTGGCCATCCAGTGAGTTACCTGCGGCCTTATTGAAACCGCAGTTTGGGTGTTTTGTATTCCCGTAGCTGCAGCCATCGACGCAGTGTGAGAGTGATCAATCATGCTGCATAAGCGCTGTCTGTTGCAGCTCATTTTAACAGATGGGTGGATGTCACCGTGTTTGCTCAGTCATTTCACTGACTCCTTCCTCGTCACGCTGGCTTGTCAGTAGAGTTGCCGTTCCCGCGACTCTTCTTTCTTTAACTTTGCAGTTCATCATTAACCATAAGGTTTCAGGGCCTGCACCATATTTGCTCTATCATCAGCATAGACACCAATATTCTCCAGAGACAATGTGACGAAGTGTTTTTGGAAGGAGTGACTCCACACCCCCCAGGAGGTTTTACAACCCGTTTTTGTAATTTGAATTTGGCTGTACTCCACAGTTTTGCATAAGCTCTACTCCGTGTCTACCTTGAGATAAGGGGGGGTGTTTCCAGTATTTCATTAGTCATTTCTCCCACTCCTAAGTCCTTTTGTGAAGATGTGCTTGCCCGAGCAGGCAGCATAAAGGTCAGCTAACGCGAACATGGTGGGGGTGGGTGGGGTCATTATTTCACTTTGGCTTGCATGTTGATCCATCCTCATAAATCAGTGTGTATGTTGTGTGTCTCAAATGTGGGTGTACACAAACGTGTGGGTCTGTGTGTGTTTGTGTATTTGAACAACAGCAGATTTTGTAAGAAAGTGGACAGACAGGCTCGTCCACATGTCTGAAGGATGAAACTGAGGAATGCCAGACAGATCGCATATTCCTAATCAGGGCGGGAACGGCCACTACCTGAGTTTGATCATGATGTGATAAATCCCTACTTGGGGCTGAATTAGGATTTAGAACGGTCCACTTGCTCTCAAACGTACCCCTTTTACCTGCTTTATGTGGCGTCTGTGTTTTTTTCCAAGGTGGCTTATCAAGGAAGCAGAGGCTAGAGAGGGGAGGGGAACTTCGGGATCGACCATGTCAAGCGGTGAGCAGGCTGACTGAGCTGATTTGTGTGTGCGACAGTGTGTTTCCTCCCATGAGAGCAGATGGCAGGTGTGGGAGCGTCTCCATGTCAGGCTGATGAGTACATGGATGCCATCCGGATTTCTCTTGTGTTCTTGTTGCTTTTCTTTTGTCCCAGTGACACAAAATATGCTTTGTTGATTAATGGGTGTGCAGTATCTTGCCAACTCAAACCCGGATGCATACCATGCATGTTGGAAAATGGATTATCAGTGCAATACCTTATGCAGCCTACAGCGTGTAGAATTTGTGTGTGTGTGTGTGTGTGTGTGTGTGTGTGTGTGTGTGTGTGTGTGTGTGTGTGTGTGTGTGTGTGTGTGTGTGTGTTTCAGAGGGGGACAGAGCAGCTGTTTTCCGTACCACTAAGGTGCGGACCAAGATTAAGGGAGACTGCAGCTGGATGCAGCAGCGAGGTGACCCTGAGCCCGAAGCCCAAGAGGACAAACCTTGGTAAAGAGTCGTTATAACATGCGGAGCAACTGTGTTTTCTTCCCATGCATAAATGGAGAAATATCCACGTGCTTAACCGACACGTCCTCCCCAATCTGTGTCCCACAGGATCGCTGAGGTGAGAGCCAGTCGTCTGAATGGAGACCCTGTTGAGACGAGCCCAGTGTCATCTCCGACAAGCCCCTCTCCGTCTCCAAACAAGCCTGCCCCAGAGAGGTTAGCATTGCTTCCCAGAGTCCACACTGCCGTCTTGTCCCCCAAGCATCAAATGAGCAGTTTCAAACGATTAATGCTAACAACCGATCTCCTTTCTGAATTTAGAGCACCCGCTTCAGGATACCTTATCAGGTAAGAAGGATGTCCAGTCTTTCGGGATTATGAACAACTCAAACCAGGATTTTGACTGCTGGGGATAATGTTTACTTACGGGTCCTTAAAGTTCTTTATTAACATTATACTGTTATATTTTTGGGACGCTGTCTTTGAACCTTGCCTCAGAAGGGCCCACCACTGTATAGAAGATACTGATGATACAAGAGTAAACATCTTTGCAACTTGAGAAAAGACAAAGTTGACAAAAAAAAAGTAATGGGGAGTGTCCAGGTGGCGTGGCAGTCTATTCCGTTGCCTACCAACATGGGGCTTGCTGGTTCGAACCCCTGTGTTACCTCCGGCTTGGTCGGGCGTCCCTACAGACACAATTGGCCGTGTCTGCAGGTGGGAAGCCGGATGTGGGTATGTGTCCTGGTCGCTGCACTAGCGCCTCCTCTGGTCGGTCAGGGCGCCTGTTCGGGGGAGGGGGAACTGGGGGGAACAGCATGATCCTCCCACGCGCTACGTCCCCCTGGCGAAACTCCTCATTGTCAGGTGAGAAGAAGCGGCTGGCGACTCCACATGTATTGGAGGAGACATGTTGTAGTCTGCAGCCCTCCCCGGATCGGCAGAGGGGGTACAGCAGGGACCGGGGCAGTGAGCCAGATAAACCTGGGGAGAAAAAGGGTGGAAAAATCCAAGTTTTATAGTGTTAGTTTGTCTAAAAGCATAGTTAATCAATTTGCAAGCAGAAATCTAGCTGCAGCTCTCAAATTAATAAACCATGACAGCAGTGAGGCATTGTGTGATCCAAAGCTAGAAAAATTTGGATTAGGAACTTAATTACTTATCTAAATTGAATAATGTGATGGAATGACCTTCATTAACCCGAGTTTTAAAATGAATTTTCCAGAGGAGTTTTCACTAAAACAGAAAGCAGTCCTGCTCCGTCCTCAGCATCGAATGGCTTCAGGTGATCTCAGTCTGTCTTGTATACTTCAGCCAAGATATGAATAATAAAGACATTTCCCCCCTTAAGAATGTAAACACGCGTTATCTATTTTATTTGCATCTATTCACAGTGGAACGACACACAACTTCACCAAGAGGCCCTCGGAGACTTATAAGAAAATGTGAGCACGTCCTGTGTCCTTGCAGATAAATTCCCGGCTTGGGATTCTGCATTTTTTTCTAAATGAGATGTGCACGCTTCTGTCTCTGTCGCCTAGAGCCCCTCATACTGTACGTCCCACTCCAGAGATCCCGGACCAAACACGAGACCAGCTCAGCCCCGAGGAGCAACAGAGACGGTGAGACGCTCCGCACCTGGAGAAAACTGTTGATACCAGCAAGTGCAAAACTCAGACTAACAGAGAAGCGATTGCACTAGCATCAAAATGAGTCTTTTTCTTCTTCTTCTTCTTCTTCTTCTTCTTCTTCTTCTTCTTCTTCTTCTTCTTCTTCTTCTTCTTCTTCTTCTTCTTCTTCTTCTTCTTCTTCTTCTTCTTCTTCTTCTTCTTCTTCACAGGACTGAGGCAGCTAGCAATGTCCTGAAGAGGTCTGCAGCTAGGCAACGGTCCTATGTCCTTTCTGCTGCCAAGAAATATGAGTATGTGTCTCTCCCATGTGGCGAATCTTAGCAATCTTTCCCCCTGAAAAAAGTTTAATATTGACTGGTGCAAGATGTACACAGTAATCTTCCAAAGGAAGCGGCCAGGATGTATGGATATATACATCCTGTCTAATAGTCTGCTTGCTATTTAGAAATGAGTAGCTGTCATGGGAGTCTTAT